>NC_057796.1:63880935-63985984 GCF_018294505.1 Triticum aestivum
CGCAGTAGCGAAGGAATCGCTCGATCGGGTACAGTTAACAGCCATCGTTCAATCGCTCGGGTTCAGTAACGCAAAGCCTGCAGTGCAATTGCTCGGGTTCAGTTAGAGCCCAACGCCTCGCTCGGGTTCAGTTAGAGCCAATGCCTCGCACACACGCGCGTACGTGTACGAGAGAAGAGCGCATCGCTCAGCCCCCGACCTCCCACCGTAACTGGGAACTCCCCGAAATTTTCCTTCCCCTCGCTTCTACCACGGTTTTTTCCGTCATGGACGGCCCAAAGAATGTCATGCAGCTGCTTCTCCGGCCCGCCCAGGACGAAAAGCCCATTTTCTGTCATGATTTTTTGTCATAGAAGTAGGAGCCCACCACATCTATGATGATACCGGGTTTTGTCACAATTATCTTCATAGAAGTGTCATATGTATGACAGAAAAAAAATTCGTTCGGCTCAAAATGTCACGGATGTGTCTTTTTTTGTAGTGCTGTGCATAGGAGAATTTTACTAATAAATGAATCCTAGTCTGCAACAATGTTCAATTAGTCTAAGGCTTCTACCTTCAATCTAGGCTAGCACGTGGAGCACTAAAATGCCTCAGAGAGCTGAAGATACATGGACACTCCATCCAAAAATACAAATTGGTTATCACGTCTTTTTTCGGGGATCGATTGGTCTTCGTACAAGCCGACACTGGTTATGGCTTTTTACCTCGGATTTTAACGCCTCATCGTCCGAGCAAAGAACATCAGGTTTTATTTTTCTAATTTCCTGTGCTATACATGTTAAATACACACAGGATATTTTTCTGCTGGTTTGCATGAATTTTTCTGTGTAGATTTCTCTACCAGTTGCAATTCGGTCCATCGAGCACATCAACGTGGTGGTCCGTACAGTTTCCTACCAACCGGCTTCGTCCATAGTTCGGCGGACACCACGTCTGTAGCCCGGTTGCCAGATGAATAGCAGCAACAAATAAGTATGCCGTTCGAACAACAGCAATCCAGTCGAGGTGGCGCGCAGGGCTAGTACTACGGAGCAGTGCACCGAGGCTGACGTGAATTCGGCTTCGCGGCATGTGTCCAGGAAGATTCCTTGTCCTCTTCTTTTACAGTCTAGTAACTAGACGTTTTTATTATTATTTTCGGTTTAAAGTCTAACCGTGGGGCAATTCGTCTAATCTAGCTACCTCTCACGTGAATGCTCTATAACACTTTGGTGCACTTTTTTGCTCCTATGATTATTCGGGTTCAGGTGCAGTTTTTCCATTTATTTGTTTTGTACAATTTCATACATCAAGAAATCCTTTACTTCGGATTTGCCTTGTTTGAGTGCGCAGGCCGGCATCGTTGCCATGCGGACCCCGACGTTTTTAGGCCACTATAAAGCCGCGTCGACACGTTCCCAGAACAAGTTTGGACTGTGCTGTGCTGCCGTAATTGCCCTGCATATTTGGACCTGCGTCGACATCTACATGTTGTTACTTTGTCGAGCTGACCTCGCCGTCCAGGCTATATTTCTTTAATTATTTACTCACTTAAATTAATTAAGTGGAAGGTTTGTTTTTGAAATATGATTATTATTTGTTATTACTTTTGGTTGGCACTGTTTATATGTGCGCAGGAGAAATACTTTGCCTGCGCCACCTCGATGAGTGACCCTGCGCCGGCATTGCCACACTGTCGTTTCTTTCTGCTAACGTCCACCATGCCGACGAGCTTCGACACGTTGGCTGACATGGGGGCTCCGGCGCCACCCGCCTACCTACTCCTTCACCTCGGTTAGACGGGGGACTTCACCTCGCCGCATCCACCATGCCGCGTCGCTAGTTCATCAAGCCGAGCTCTTTGCTCGGGCACCTCGGGACCAGCCTGGGGGCTGGAATCTTGTCCCGCATCAAGCTCGGACCACGTCATCAATGCCGAACACATTAACCAGCTAAGTCGCTTTCATGCTTAAAGTTTTAAATTTTTAATTTGTGTTCGGTTCGCCCTTGCTCACATACGTTGTTTGTTAAAAACACTTCCTTTACCTAAGTTAACAAGGGGCTCTTAAAATTTGTATGAGCCATTTTATAGTAAATGTGTTTTCTTCTTGGTCGTTGCAAAGTCTTTTTCTATCACTCCTTTTTCGACGCGAGTCTGTGGTCAATAGCCTGGGAGCCTAATTTCTCTCTCAAAGCCGCTAGAGTTTAGTTTGCTAAACTGGCCTGACGAGAAGTACTCCGCCTTCGGGATAGGAGGTTGAAGCTGTAGGCTGACCCGCTTGAAGTGTTGAGATGGGATGTGTCATGTTAAAGCACGATAGAAGCACATTTTTTTTCTAAGACCAATTTTTGGATTGGCACTGAACACTTGATCTAGTTCGGACATCAAGTTTTTACTGCAGTTTTTTGATTCTCCAAGCTTATGACACTTTTAACCTATTTTTGTGTTTCCAGCATAAGTCTCGCAGTACGATGCTGGACACCTTTAAAGCTTCGGCAATATCAATGCGGATTACGACTAGAGCCAAACCCGCCAAAAGCCAAGGTAATCCATGGACTACTCGGCAAAACGTTCTCATATATTGCTTTATATGCATCGGTTTCGAATTGTGTCTTCGGTCAATAGTTGGGTTGCCCGGCTCCTGTGCTTGCCTCCTATGTTCCGCTTTGTTCGGCTAGGTGTGCAAAGGGAGAACCACTGCGATTGTGCTTCTAGCTCACATGGTTAAGCACCTCTATGGAGAAAGCCGAAAACTGACTGTCACAATAAGCGTAAACTGGGCAGCGGTCCGATGACTGTGTTAAACTATAAGATTGATGGAGGTCACCCCGTGTTAAATAACGGGCCATTCACAACATTGGCCGAGGTGTTAACGGCTTGACCTCGGCTGTCGTCGAACACTAACCGGGGGCTAATAATTGGCCTCCCAACTTCAAGCTCCTATGACTAAGTGAAAGTTATAAAGCCCGCATATCTGATTGCCTCGTTTCCGCTAACACAACCATCTTCGGGCACCGAGACGTCGGCTAAGGGTTGTTTTGTTATTGCGGAAACACCCTATGTAGCATCTACAAGGGGGTGGAAGCCGACGATGGGCCACTTTCAACTGATAAACGGTCACAACGGACTCAAAATAAACATATCATCGGTGTTGTATTTAATATACAAGGGCTGCCATCCGTAATCATCATTATAAAGCCATAATATGCATCAATTTGAGTTAAGATTTTGGCCAAGCTGGGTTGCCTGGCTCCTGTGCTTACCCCTACATTCCCGATTGTTAGGCTAGCGGTAAAGGGAGCACCTCTATGATTGTTACTACCGGGTCATCCAGGTTAGTACCTTAGACCGGGTGAAGCCGAAAGTTAGCCATCTTAAAGGATATAATTGGTCGGCAACGACGGAAGTGAAAATTTAGTTTCGCTAAAGACCACATAGTTCGGGAACTTTCCACAATCTAAATCCTCAATATTTTGCTCCCACATTGATCGGAGTTGAGGTTTCACGATCATGCTTAGCATGACAACCCAAAGAAAGGAACCGATAGCGGGACTATTTTCTTTGGAAGACATTTCTTATGTTAAACAGTAATATAACGTATATCTCTCTGCGTACCTTTGTTTATAAAACCGTATGGCTGGATTGCCTTCTTTGTCATAAATCTTTGCCCTCATAAAGGCTTTATAAAGTAGGACAAACACTCCTCAGCTACTGGCCGAGGAGGTGGAAGCCGATGGTCGGTCAACAAAGTTTTGTACAATGCGGATCCAAGCATTAATGATGTAAAGTACTTGGATACATAGAATCATTACACATAATTTGTGATTTTACTTCGGATATCGATCCTTAATTCGGCCACCCGTGTCCACATTAAGGCTCGGGGGCTACTGGGCATCGGGCTTCTCATTTACTAATATTAAAGGGGCACAATGATCCCCTGATCTGGTGTTGCCACCCGACCAGTCTCTCGGGAGCTACTGCATTGCCTATTCAATGCAGAGAATTCAAAGGGTTCAGTGTTCGGCTTGACTGAACTATGGGCAAACGCGTCTTCGGACAACAATAGGCACCATTTGAGACATCTTCGGCATCAAGCTAATATATTACGGCGACTTCTCAAAACCCTCTCTCAAGGGTGTGTCCGCCGATCACTATCTATTCTAATGTGCATCTTGGGTTTTAGGACGACACACACCTTGAGGAATACTGGCTATATACATCTCATCAGCAAATAAATTTCACAGCTCGAAAGCAATCCAGCATAAAGCTTGGATGCAAGTGACTAAATCCATATAGGATATTTCCGACATAAAGCTCGGCTGCAAGCGGCTGGCTCCATAGAGAACTTTTCAGCGTTAAGATCGGATAAACTCCTTCAAACATTTTCAAACATGTGGTACTCTGTGCCTCCTTAGTTGCAGTTCGGCGTTGGAGCTCGGCTGCAAAAATACAACTCGGCAACAGTCTGGCAATATAGCTCGGATGTAGTCCGGCGTTGGAGTTCGGCTGCCAGAGGATACCTTAGATGCAGTCCGGCATTGGAGCTCGGACGCAAGAGGACACTGCCGCCTGGGAACAACTTCAAACCCGAGGTGTGGCATAAAAATAACAAGGCATTGATAAAGGCCAAAACTTAAAGGGGCTCCTCGGATACCTGACGTGTAAACTCTTCGGATTCCCTTCGGCGATCCTCAAGATCGAAGATGAGAAGATTTGTTGAACCAGTTTTCAAGACCGACGACCGAACATGAAGAACAGTTGGGAAGAATCGAGGAGCGTCCCCAACTTGAAGACCGGTTCAGGGGGCTACTGACGGTGTCCTGGATCGGGCCGAGGACCCCCATGGTGGTTCACTCTTGGGCCACTTCGGGCAGCCCATGCCGCATACAAGGGAGATCCCACAAGACTTGCCGCACAATACGAGGACTCTCCTAAACTCTAGGCCTCTGGTGTGTTATATAAACCAAGGCCACGCTAGTCAATAGACAATCTCGTATTTATTACTACAATCTCGTGGTAGATACATGTACTCTGTACTACACCCACATCGAATATAATCAAGGAGGAGTAGGGTTTTACCTCTTAGAGAGGGCCCGAACCTGGGTAAACACCGTGTCCCTCATCTCCTGTTACCCATCGCTCCAAGACGCCTAGCTTAGACCCCTACTATGAGATACAGCGGATATAGAACCGACAGTGCACGCTTGCACATGATTTCATATCGTTGTTGTGCTAACTAATATGGTAGTATAAGCGCTGCCTCAGTCTAATGTTTACATGTACTACTACGGTGTTCTTTTAAGTTTGACCAACCCTATATAAAACTAAACTAAGCTCTCATACGCGCACTCATCAATATGCCCCGCCGCCGTTGCACATTCCGGCGCCTGCCCGCTCCTGCCGACCATTTCTCGCCATCACCGCCGTGTCCCCGCCAACTCTGTGCCATGAAGCCAAAGGCTCGCCCGCTCACGTCTTCTGCAGTCCCTCCTCGTGATGCCGCCGAGCTGCCAAGCACACGAGCAGCTGGTTGAGCCGTGTCTATGCACGCAGCATACGAAAGAGGAGGATGAGCATGTGCTCTAGCACACCGGCAAGGAGGAGCTAATGTGTCATTGTCGTCTCCGCCCGCACAGAGGAGGCGCGCATGGTGGCTGTCGTGGCGGAAGCTGGTCACGCCCGCGCCGAGCCCACAAACCAGGTGCGGACGTGAAATCTACCTTCGAGACCTTGAATGCCACATGGATCCTGCAATCTAAAGGAGCAATTTGGGCTAGTCAACTCTTGTGAGCCGTTGGATGCAACATGGACGGCCAGAAGGGCTTCTTCAACCTCCAATATTGATGCACTGTTCATCTTCTCTCTCGGGCATCGAGCCTCCATCCAGCAACACCCCTAACCGCCTGCCGCCACCGCCCGGCCCTCCCTTGAACCACCTACCACTGCCATGCTCCCCCCACCCCTGCCATCCATTTAACCCCGGGCACGATCCATTTTTTCTGGCGAACTGCATTCCACACCCAACACTCATAAGATAGATCATGGGCACCCTGCCACCCTAATATAGATACTGGGGTAGCTTCTCTGCCGTCTTCTTCCTTCGCTCCATCGAACTTCTTTCACAAATCGACTGACCCAAATTATACTACCAGTACGTATTAACTACAGTCGGAACGCGAAGATACTAGCAGTAGTACCAACTACAAGAAGAACAGTAGTAAGTCATACTAGTACTACCGTACGTACTAAAGAGTTCAAATAACGAGAAAGAACATAAACATAGTTCTGCTGGGGCTCAACACAACACACCCCTGAAATAAAACTAAGCAACTAGTCCGCTTGACACTGCAGTAGAACCAGCATGAGCGACAGCACTGCCACCTTACTCGGAGTTCGAGTCCATGTCCTCGAGTTCATCCTCGTCCCTCTTCCTCTTCGCCGACGCTTCTTTGCTTGAACCGAACCCTAGGCTCTGCTTCTTCATCCAACCCTTGTAGATATTTAAACAAAGGTAGGCATCTGTTGCTACGTACGGGATGTGATCTTCATCTATTGTCTTCGACTCCCATGCATGACGAAATCGTGGTGAGGTTTCTTCAGTTGAGCGTACGAAGGATCAATCATGGCTTCTGCCAGGGTCAGCATTGAAGGCTGAGAGGAGGACACCAGGCTTGCCTCCTGGAGATCGAAGGGCTGGCCTACAACGAGGCCTATCCGACCCAGGACTATCCTGTCATTCGTGAAGTCTACAGTAACAAATTTCACTCTTCAAGGTAAAAAAACCAAATTTCACTCTTTTGTCCTTGAGGAAGTTCTTAAAATCCTCGCACTCAACGTCGGCATGGCATATGTGGTAGACCAAGCACACGTTATACTACAAAAAAAATACACATCGGTGACATTTTGGGCCGAACGAATTTTTTTTCTGTCATACTTATGACACTTCTATGACGATAGTTGTGACAAAACCCGGTATCATCATAGATGTGGTGGGCTCCTACTTCTATGACAAAAAATCATGACAGAAAATGGGCTTTTCATCCTGGGCGGTCCAGAGACGCTACTGCATGACATTCTTCGGGTGTCCATGACGGAAAAAACCGTGGTAGAAGCGATAGCGAGGAAAATATCGGGGGAGTTCCCGATTACGATGGGTGGTCAGGGGCCGAGCGATGCGCGTTTCTCTCATACGTACACGCGTGTGTGCGAGGCGTTGGGCTCTAACTGAACCGGAGCGAGGCGTTGGGCTCTAACTGAACCCGAATGATTGCACTGCAGGCTACGCGTTACTAAACCTGAGCGATCGATCGATGGCTGTTAACTGAACCTAGTCGAGCGATTCCTTCGCTACTGCTGCTAACTGAAGCCGATCGATGCTGCCTCTGGATGAGCAGTGAGCATTGCTGGGGGGTTTGGATGAACAATTCCCGGTGGGGGTGGATGAACAGGACCCCGTAGTGTCGCCTCTAGATGAACAGGACCCCGATCGATCGAGCCGGTTGGGGCTGGATGAACAGGACCCCGTGGAGGGCTGGATGAACAGGACCACCCCGTGGAGGGCTGGATGAACAGTAGACGGTTGAGGGCTGGATGAACAGTAGCATGTGGAGGTGTAGTTGAACAGGAGCCCGTGGAGAGGGCTGGTTGAACAGTAGCCGGTGGAGTAGCGCACGGTGGAGGCTGGATGAACAGGAGCCCGTGGAGGAACAGTCGCAGGTGGAGGCTGGAGGAGGTCGACGGTTGATGAATAGTAGCCCGCTGAGGATGGAGGCAGTCGACGGTGGAGATGAACAGTATCCCATGGAGTCCCGTTTTGCGGTACGTCACACCTCTCCCGATGAACAACACCCCTGTTTCGACCGTAGCACTCCAACACAAGTCAACTTCCTTTGTTTTGCGGTACGCCACACCCTCCCGATGAAAAAGACCCCGTTTCGACCATAGGAGGTCCGTTTCGTCCGTTTTGCGGTACGCCAGACCCCTCCCGATGAACAGGATCCTGTTTTGAACGTGGCAGGTCAAACACAAGGCCGTTTCCTCCGTTCTGCGGTACGCCAGGCCTCATTTCCATCGGTTGTTCCGTCCAAGCCCTCCCGATCAACACGACGACGCATTCCGTTCTGACCCAGCCGGTTGGCTCCCCATGAACACGACGACGACGATGTTTCTCCGTTCCGACCCAGCCATGTACACGAGCCCTGGTCGTACGTATGAGCGAGTAGGCCTTCGTGACCCTGCCCGTATGTACGAACGTGGTCGTATTTTCTTTCTTGCACACTGGCCACCGTACGTACGTGTACATGCTACATGCGCCTCGACTACGACACGTGCATGCTCTACATCGACCCGTATGTACGTGCACGTTCGCGACCAAAATGACAACGCTACGTACGCTTCGACCATGTGGGTCCTGACTGTCACGCTGTCGGAGTAAATGGCCACGGGTAGCCTAACTGACTCCCCCTGGCTCTTCAAAAAATTATCAGGCCATTCGAGCCTTCAAACATCCAGAGCATAGGGCCGCCTTCCCCCGGCCGGCTATCCCCAGGGCCGATTACAAGAAGGCGACCCGGCCTCAGAAACCTTCCCAAAGAAAGCTACGAGATAGCCGACTCCAGGAAGCCGGCCCCAAGAGGACCGACTCCCAGAAGCCGGCCATGAAGAATGCCGACTCCCAGAAGCCGGCCAAGACTGCACCCACCAAGACCACATCCACATAACGGTGATAAGACGGGGCGTGGCCACAGTACAGCCCACTACCCCCGAATCCCGAAGCATGCATGGCCACAAGGCGCCGTACGGGCCAGCCATCTCCCGTCCGGCGCGGCACTGTAGCCATGTTGACCTCGATGTCACCCACGACAGGCGCCAGTACGGCCCGTGGGCGGTGGGCCCCTTTAGCCAGAGAGACACTCGAAGGCGGCCCAGCCTCCCCTAGTCGGCCAGGGGCGTGGCCGGCTCCCAATAGCCGGCTACCTCCCTCCCTCGAAACATGTGCCTCATTAAGGAGACAAGACGAGGTAAGGCTACAGTGAGAGCCCGCAAGGCGGCGGTACTGTAGCCACGCTTACCTCGACAAAGCCCTCGTCATCAGAGGCGAGGCAACAGTAACCAGCCGCCGACAAGGCCCCCAAGCGGTGGGGCCGGCCTGTCGGCCAAGAGGCCGGCAGCCGGCAGGACCCACGAGTCGGCGGGCCCCAATGGCCGGCGGAGAAGCCGGCGAGCGCAGACACTGACGGCTGGGACCCGCACCCAGCCGGATTACCATTGTACCCCTGGGGGGTAGGCCTATATAAGCCCCCCAGGACACCCATGCAAAGGGTTGATCTCATAGAGTTTCACACACCACATAGAGAGAAAAGGAGAGTTAGCCTTGCCCTTCTTCTTCCTCTAGCTAAACAGCTCAAGGAGCACTTGTAGCTACTTGTATTGATCTAGTGATCATGCGGAGACCCCGCAGAGCAGGACTAGGGGGTGTTATCTCCACGGAGAGCCCCGAACCTGGGTAAGATCCGCCGCCATGCATGTCCTCGCCTTATACCGTTTCCAGGCACCGGCGATGTCTTACCGGCTCCCACAATGATAAGCCACCCATTGGCATATGTTGCACCTACCACCCGACATTTGGCGCCCACCATTGGGCCAGGCGCACCGTCGTCCGGAGACCTGTTCTGGACGGGAACCCTTTTCCTCCCCCGCGAGCGTAGCCAGCCTACTACGCCCGATGGCGCTTGCCCTGACGCGCTGTAAGGCGTCGACGACGCCTGCGCGGCGAGCTGCCTCGCCGACCTCCTTGGCGAGACTTGCATCTCCGACGAGCCCGCGTTCGACGCGGGCACGGACTACCCCGAGAGCCGCCTCGCTAGCCTCCTCGACCAGCTTCACGTCTCTAGCGAGCTCACTGTGGACTTGGAGTCGGTCGGCTCCACCGACCCGATGCTTGTCGACTCCGACACGGCATCGCTTGACGCCTACCCCACCGACGTGGTAATCTTTGACGACCCTCTCCCTCGAGCCGACAGTGGTAGCAGCGTTGTCACTGAGGTGCTGGTCATCAGCCACGGCGCCGACTCGGGCGAGAACGCCCACGACGCCCTAGAAGCGGCGATGCATGACTTGTCCGTCCCCATCCCAGCCGACGCCGACGCCGAGACTCTGGAGGCACGCCGCCTCGCCCTCATCGCGGAGGGCCGGAAGATAGCTTCCATGAGACGCCTCACTGAGGTCACCAGCACGAAGTCGACCGCGCCGCCTTTGGTACGCCGCCTTATGGCGGGCCGAGCCGAGCCGGCCTCGTCAAGAAGCACGGCACGGCCATCGCCAGCATGCTGGGGGTAGACTGCCCAGTCTATGCTACACCGCTCGAGAATCTGCGAGCCGCTCAGGCGGCCGCAGAAGGGCTGAACGGGCTAGGGGCTGATGAGCTCCCCTACATGACAAGGCACATCCAGCAGCTGATCGACGCGGCCGCAGAACGGCATGAGGCCGGCGCCCGCGCTGAGAGTCCTCCCCCACGCCGAGAACACGCCGCGACATCCCGGTCGCCGACTGCGAGCGGCGCCCGCGGAAGGAAAGACAAGGAGCCGGCTGCTAGCCGCAGCCGGACTCGAATCACCATCGAGCGCGACGCAGAAGGCCGCCCCTGAGCGGTGGAGCGCCAAGGCAATCCGCCTCCCCCCCGCCTCGTGGGGAAAGATATCCCACCCCGCCACCTGTCATGCATCCATCTCTCGGTGGCCGATTAGGCCACCGCGAAGGAGTCAGCGAGAACGACGCCCGCCACCGGATCGACCGCCTAGCATGATCCCTGGCGCTAGAAGAAGAAGACGATGTCGGCCCGCCTTGCTTTGGCCCCCGCATCCGCGACAAGCCCTTCCCCAAAGGGTTCTCGCTCCCCAGAGACACGCCCAAGTACAACGGCTCTGTGAAGCCAGAAGATTGGCTGATCGACTACTCTACCGCTGTCAGCATAGCGAACGGCAACAGGCGCGTAGCCGTGAAGTACGTCCCTCTCATGCTTCAAGGCACGGCACGCAGCTGGCTAAACAGACTCAAGCCCTACAGCGTCAACAGCTGGCTGGACTTCACGGAAGTCTTTGTACGCAACTTCACCAGCACGTACAAGCGGCCTCCCAAGCCCCGCCAGCTCTCCTTCTGCATCGAAGGGCCCAGCGAATCGACTCGCGACTACCTCATGCGGTGGGCCGAGCTCTGCAACTCCTGCGAGGGGGTGCACGATGTTCAAGCCATAGAATACTTCACCGCCGGGTGCCGAGAGGGCGCCCTCCTCAAGCACCGACTCCTCTGCAACAAACCGGCTACCCTCGACGAGCTGCTGGTCATAGCATACAAGTACACCACGGCCGACTCCTTGATGAAGACCGAGCTCCGAATGGACGCTTCTGGGAAGGTGCTCGCTCCGGCTCCCAAGACGCCGGCTGGTGACTCCAACCGGCGCCCCTACCAGAACGACCACAAGCGCAAGGCCCCTATGCCGCCTTCCACCAGTCGGCAGGTAGCCACTGTCGAAGAAGAGCAGCCCGAAGAGCGGCCTGCTCCCAAGAAGAAGGGCGGCAGGCCGGCTTGGCAGCCGGCCTTCTCCTACGAGCAGACTCTCGATGCCCCCTGCAAGTTTCACAGCGGCGCGAAGCCGTCCAACCACACGACCCGGAAGTGCCACTGGCTCACACGGATCTCCAAGGGCGAGGGGCTGGTGCCGCCTCCGCCTCCCGGCCCGCCGCCTCCAGCCCCCCAGCAGCCTGCTGCTCGACCAGCAGTCGGAGCCATTCAGGATGAGTTCCGAGATGAGCATGCCGCCTACGTTGTCTTCACGAGCCAGGTTGAAGACAAGCGCAGCCGGCGCCGACAGCACCAAGAGGTCAACGCGGTCGCCTCCAGCAACCCCGAGTTCATGCATTGGTCTGAAAGGCCTATCAGCTGGAGCCAGGCCGATCACCCAGAGGTGATGCCGTCTCTTGGCTCCTATGCATTGGTGTTGGAAGTCACCCTCGCGACAGAGAGGCGAGTTGCGCAATTCTCCCGCGTGCTGATGGATGGCGGAAGCAGTATCAACATTCTGTACCTCGACACCATGGACAAGTTGAACCTCAAGGCGAAGCAGCTCATGCCAAGCCGGACCGTGTTCCATGGCATCATACCCGGCCTGTCCTGTTCCCCAATCGGCAAGATCAAGATGGATGTTCTCTTCGGAGACAAGGATCACTTTCGCCGAGAAGCGATCTGGTTTGAGGTAGTGGACCTAGAGAGCCCTTACCACGCCTTGCTTGGCCGACCTGCCCTGGCCAAGTTCATGGCTGTGCCCCACTATGCCTACCTCAAGATGAAGATGCCGAGCTCAAAGGGGATCATCACTGTAGCCGGCGACTACAAGAAGTCCATCGAGTGCGCTGCAGCCAGCAGCCGACTGGCCGAGTCCCTCGTGGTTGCAGAAGAGAAGAAGATGCTGGAGCGAGTTGTGGCCATGGCCGGCAAGCAGCCGGCCCTGCCCCCAACCCCAAGGAATATGATGCTCAGGGCTCCTTCCAGCCAGCCAAGGAGACGAAGAAGATACCTCTGGACCCGGAGAACCCGGAGAGGTTTGCTATCATTGGTGCAAACCTGGACAGTAAATAGGAAGGCGAGCTCGTCGACTTCCTCCATGAGAATCGAGACATCTTTGCATGGTCCCCAAAGGACATGCCGGGTGTTCCAAAGGATTTCGCCGAGCACAAGTTACACGTACAAGCGGACGCGAAACCAGTCAAGCAGCCTCTCCGCCGACTATCGGAGGAGAAGAGAAGAATCATAGGAGAAGAGATAGCCCAGCTCCTGGCCGCCGGCTTCATTATGGAAGTGCTTTTCCCAGAGTGGCTTGCCAACCCGGTCTTGGTGTTGAAGAAGAACAACAAATGGCGTATGTGTATAGACTACACTAGCCTCAACAAAGCTTGCCCCAAAGATCCGTTTGCCCTACCACGGATTGATCAATTGATAGACTCCACAATCGGATGCGAGCTGTTGAGTTTCTTGGATGCCTACTCAAGATACCACCAGATCAAGTTGGACCCAGCGGACTGCCTCAAGACCGCCTTCCTCACACCATTCGGAGCTTTCTGTTACCTGACTATGACGTTCGGCTTGAGGAATGCCGGTGCCACTTTTCAGCGTTGCATGCAGAAATGCCTCCTCAAGCAACTCGGCAGAAATGCCCACGTCTACGTAGACGATATTGTGGTGAAGACGGAGAAGCGCGGCACCCTGCTAGAAGACCTCAAAGAAACATTTGCCAACTTGTGCCGATTCCAGATCAAGCTCAACCCCGAGAAATGCGTGTTCGGAGTACTAGCCGGCCAGCTTCTAGGCTTTCTGGTCTCCGAACGCGGCATTGAGTGCAACCCTGTGAAGATCAAGGCCATTGAGAGAATGGAGATTCCCACCAAGTTGCGAGACGTTCAGAAGTTCACCGCGTGCCTGGCCTCCCTAAACCACTTTATCAGCCAGCTAGGGGAGAAGGCTCTCCCCCTGTACCGACTCATGAAGAAATCCACTCACTTCGAGTGGAATGACCAAGCAGACCAAGCCTTCCATGAGTTGAAGAAGATGCTGACCACTCCACCTGTCCTGGCGGTGCCGACTGAGAAGGAGCCCATGCTCCTCTACATTGCCGCGACTAGCTGAGTGGTCAGTACAGTCATCGTGGTCCAGCGCCCAGAAGAAGGCCGAGCCCAGTTAGTCCAGAGGCCGGTATATTATTTAAGCGAAGTACTGTCCACCTCAAAGCAAAACTACCCGCACTACCAGAAGATGTGCTATGGAGTGTACTTCGCCGCCAAGAAGTTGAAGCCCTACTTTCAAGTGCATCCCATCACGGTCGTATGCACCGCCCCGCTTGCCAAGATCATAGGCAGCCGGGATGCATCCGGCTGGGTGGCTAAGTGGGCCATTGCGCGGGCTCCTTACACAATCTTCTACCAGCCCCGTACCGCCATCATGTCCCAAGCATTGGCCGACTTCCTCGTCGACTGGGCCGAGACCCAGTACCTACTGCCGGCTCCCGACTCCACTCATTGGCGGATGCACTTCGACGGGTCCAAGATGCGCACCGGCTTGGGAGCCGGCATCGTCCTCACCTCTCCCAAAGGCGACAAGCTCAGATACACGGTGCAAATCCATTTTGCCGCCTCCAACAATGTGGCTGAGTATGAGGCGCTCATACACGGGCTCCGGCTAGCCAAAGAGCTCGGCATACGCCGGATCCTGTGTTATGTCGACTCGGACTTGGTGGTCCAGCAGTCATCTGGCGACTGGGACGCCAAGGATGCAAACATGGCGAGCTATCGATTCCTCGTCCAGCAGATCAGTGGATACTTTGAAGGGTGCGAGTTCCTTCACGTGCCACGGGCCGACAACGACCAAGCAAATGCCCTGACACGGATCGGCTCCACCCGACAGGCTATACCAACCGGTGTCTCTCTCCAGCGCCTCCTCAAACCGTCTATCAAGCCGTCTCTAGAATCGGACTCTATCTTCGTACCGCCCGCCCCTGATGCAGCCGGATCCGACTAGAGGAACCTAGCAGGCGGCTCGGGGACTTCGACAAGCGGCCCGGGGACTGCCGTAGTCACACCCGGCTCGGGGACTTCAGAACCAGGCCCGGGGACTGTAGCAGTCAGCTCGGGGACTGCAGCGGCACAAGAGGCGGTGGCCGACTCCAACTCTCGACCACCCAACCCACCCACCCGGGTCACAGTGGCCGTACTAACAATAGAAGAAGTCACAGCTCCATCATGGGCCTAGCCCATCCTCAACTTCCTAGTCAACAGAGAGCCGCCGACTGATGAGATCTCGGCAAGACTAGTGCAACACCGAGCCGGAGCATACGCAATAATAAACAGAGAACTTGTCAAGCGTAGCGTCACTGGAGTCTTCCAGCGCTGCATCGAGCCACAGAAGGGCATCGCAATCCTCAAGGATATCCACCAAGGCGAATGCGGCCACCACGCAGCCTCAAGATCACTTGTCACCAAAGCTTTCCGCCATGGTTTCTTCTGGCCGACTGCTTTGGAAGATTCCAAGGAATTAGTCAAATGCTGCAAAGGATGCCAAGTCTTCAGTTCCAAGCAACATCTGCCGGCTTCTGCACTCAAAACCATCCCCCTCACCTGGCCCTTTGCCGTTTGGGGGCTGGACATGGTGGGCCCATTCAAGACAGCCCGCGGTGGCATGACACATCTGCTTGTCACCGTGGAGAAATTTACCAAGTGGATTGAAGCGAAGCCGATCAAGAAGCTGAACAGGCCGACTGCCGTAACATTCATCGCAGACATCACTACTCGGTATGGTGTACCACACAACATCATGACCGACAACGGCACGAATTTTGCCAAGGGAGCACTGGCACGTTTCTGCGCGACACAGGGCATCCGACTGGACTTAGCGTCCGTTGCCCACCCGCAGTCAAACGGCCAGGTCGAGCGAGCAAACGGCCTCATCCTCTCCGGCATCAAGCCCCGACTGGTCGTACCACTGGAGCGTTCGACCGGCTGCTGGCTCGATGAGCTGCCGGCTGTCCTCTGGAGTCTGCGTACTACCCCAAACAAGTCAACCGGCTTCACTCCGTTCTTCCTTGTATATGGTGCCGAGGCTGTCATCCCAACTGACATCGAGTTCGACTCGCCTCGGGTCACCATGTACATGGAGGCGGAGGCCAAGGAAGCACGAGAAGACGGCGTCGACCTGCTGGAAGAAGGCCGGCTGTTAGCACTCACCCGATCCGCCATCTACCAGCAGGGTTTGCGCCGTTACCACAACCGGAAGGTCAAACCAAGATCCTTCCAAGAGGGCGATCTTGTGCTCCGGCTGATCCAGCGAACAGCCGGCCAGCACAAGCTCTCAGCCCCTTGGGAAGGCCCTTTCATCGTCAGCAAGGCACTAGGCAACGACTCCTACTACCTGATCGATGCACAGAAGCCAAGAGCACGCAAGAGGGATGATTCCGGCAAGGAGTCGGAACGACCATGGAACGCCAACCTCTTGAGAAGATTTTACAGTTAAAAGCAGTATGTATCATGCTACCTTTTGTATTAAGTACGAAACAACGGGCCCCCCGAGGTGCACTCGGGGACTGCCCTCCTTTATCTATGAATGACAAGTGTCATACCCATTAATGGATTACTACATTTGATTTTCTATCTAGCACCGGGTTCGACTAGTCGGCCCGGGGACTGGCCGTCTTTAGTTATATAAAAAGTTCTACCTGAAGTCAGACAAGTAGTGTGCCAGCACCCGAGCCCTCTCTTGTTGTAAGTCGCAGCTCGAAGAACCAACCGTCCGACTGGCAAGAGCCAAAGGTAGAAATGATGCCCACACGAAAAACGGCTAAGGACTAATGAACTTATATAACGCAAGCCGGCCTCCAACCACGCCTACCGGCTGTCAAAACAGCCGGCTGGCCGGCCTCCCAGTCACTTCGCTACAATCCAACAAAGCTAGAGTACTCGCCCTCCCAACTGGCCAAGCACTTCTCCAGCCACAGACTGCAGAGCAGCTGTCCGGCTGGGAAGGCGTCAACCAAGGGAGGGAGGCAAAGGAAACAGCTGAAGGATGAAAAGCAAAGAACAAGGGAAAGCCAAACGCATGCATGATTATATTTACACATAAGGCCCTCAACAGGCCTGCAGTCAATAAAGTTCGAATACACCCCCAGTGGGTGGAACTATGTAAACTTAACAAAATACTGTTCCAATAGTAATAAAACAGGAAAGTAGAGGCAGCAGATTAGACTAAGGGCGCTGCAGGGGAGCCAGGCTAGTCGCTGGAGACGGCGGCGCCGGCTGGAGGAGTGGCCGGCTGGCGAGTCTCGGCTTGATCATCGCCGGCTGCAGGCGGTGCGCTCGCACGTGCCTTGTTGCTAGAGGCACGGTCAAGCTGAGGCTGACCGGCCGCTCCACCATCTGGCGCGGTGTCTTCACCCTCCTCCTCCTCCTCGCCCTCGTCGCTGGAGTCGATCTCCTCCGCCGAATCCTCGCCATCTCCCGGGTTCAGCCCGAACCACTCCTCCGGCTGGGCAACGCCGTTGTCGTCCACCTCAGGAGCAAAGGCGCTGGTGTCGGTGTAGTCGGCGATCACCGAGGCTCGCTGGATGATAGCCGGCCGCACCGGCTCCAGCTCCGTGTCGGCCTCCTGCCGCCAGGTGGCCAGCTGGTCCAAACTCAGCTCGGGATACCAGGCCTTGACGAACTCCAGCGCCCGTCTGGCGCCTGACCGAGCCGCAGAAGCCTTCCAGGCCTCGAAGCGGCCGGCCGCCACCTCCAGCCAGTCGGCAGTCCGACTAGGAGTGCGGGGAATCACCTCACCGGGCCAGAGGACAGCCAACACCTGCGCCCCAACACACTGAAGCCGGCGGAGCATGCGGTGAGCCGGCTGGAGGCGGGCTTGAATCGCCAAGAGCTGTTCCTCCAGCGACCGGCAAGCGTTCGGCGCCATCTTGGAGCCAGCCTGCCTTTGCGCCTCGCAGTGGGCCTCGACGACCTAGTTGGCGGCAGTAGAGTAGCCAGGGAAGTACTCTGCGCAACAAAGAAATAGAAAGAAGAGAAAAATACCAAGTCAAAAAACGAACCAAGCGGCAAGCGGCAAGCAAGGGACGAAGAAGAGGGCGACCTACCGTCAACCAAGTCTTTGATCTGGCCGTAGCCGTTCATCAACGACTGCCTCGCCTCGGCCCAGCTTGCCACCTCTGTCTCATATTAGGCTTGAAGGGCGGCCTCGCTGTCCTACACCGCCTTCAGGGCCGCCTTGTGGCTCTCCTCCTGGTCGGCCAGCTTCTTGGCCAGGCGGTCACGCTCCTGGGCCAAGGCGTCAAACTCAGTTTCCTTAGCGCGAAGGGCGGCCTGAGTCCCACCCAGCTACTCCCTCAGTTTGGCGTTGGCCGCTGCAGGCATGGCAGAGAAGAAAGAAGCAATAAGGAAGAAGTTGTCAAGAAAGATCCGACCCGACTGCTCAGCAGTCGGCCCGAATCTCGGGGACTACACCCAGTGGGTGCGCTGACGCGCCCCCACGTGAGATAAAAGATGAAGCACTTACCCCGGCACTCAGATAGATCAGCATTCTTCTGGGTCAGCTCCCGAGCCTGGGAGTTGAAGGCAGCTGCACGGAGGTTGTGGTAGTCCTGCAAGTCAGGCAGAGAAGCGAATGAGAACAAGATAGCAAACAAAGCTCGCTAAGAAGTTCCAAGTCGCCTGCTCAGCAGCCGACTCAGAACTCGGGGACTACACCCAGTGGGTGCGCTGACGCGCCCCCACGGAAGAAACCAAGGTCAAAAAGCAAAAACGGGAAGGCTTACCCGAATGGCCGCTCGCGTCGCAAGGAACTCGTCATTGTATTTCCTCAGCGCCGCGGCCTGGGACTGAAGCCGGTTCCGGACGTCCTGCACCGCCACATTCACCACGGCCGTCCCTCCACCCGACGTCAATCCGAGCTGGCGCTGGCCGCCTCCACGTCCTGGGCCGACGAGCCGGAGCCCGCGGCCTTCTGCGGGTCCGAAGTGGCCTTCCCCGCACGCTGGCGCGATGGTGACTAGACCACCAGGTCCGTCCTCGCAGCCGGCTCGCCCCCAGCCGATTGTGCAGGCGGCACGTTAGGCCGGCTGCCTTGGGCCGCCCGAGTCGGCGAGGACGGTGCCGCCTCCCTCTCAGGGACAACGACGTCGTCCTCCCTCTCCAACCCCGGCAGGTCACCGCCGGCCTCCTCCGGCGGGGGCTCCGGGACCTCGGGTGCCGCGACACGCAGAGGGGTGACAAGCAAGGCCCCCTCCGCTGTTGCCGCGGCCAGAGCCTCCACCTGGGCCTTGGCCGCCGCGTCGGCACGCGCCTTCGCCTCCTCCTCCTCCTCCTGTGCCGCCTTGGCGGCAGCCGCCCTCAGCTCCTCCGCCTCCCGCTCCTCCCGCGCCTCCCGCGCATTTCGCTCTGTCGACGCCTGAAGCTCGGCGCGGGGGTCCACATGGCGGGTGCTCCCGGACCCTCCCGGCGATCCAACCACGGAGGCGGCAGCAACTCGCTCAAGAGAAAGCGGAGCCCTGATTTTTGAGAAAGGATAAGGATTCAGAAATCAACAAGAAAAGAAGAAAGAGTATGCAAAAGAATATACACTTACGCTGACACCGTTTGCGGCTGCTTCACCACCTTGCGGAAGTGGGCTGCCTTCGCGGCCGCCTCATCCCGCCTGGTCGCCGCTGGCCCGCCTTGGGCTTCTTCGGCCGACTGTCGAACAAGCCCGACGCGGCCCGGCGCTTCTGCCCGCCGCCCCGAGCAGGCGGTGCGGCGAAGGAACCCGCGCCATGACCGGTCGCCGGCTGGAGGCGTGGGACGATTTCCGCCTCATCGTCATCCGGCCAGTCGTCGAAGCTGACTCCAAGCCCGGAGCCGCCTGCTTCGCCGCCTCCCGCCTCGGTGTTATCGTCCATGGCGGCCGCCCCCAAGTCGTGGTCCTCCAAGTCATGCTCCTCCCGGTCGGGAAGAAATCGACGATCCGCCCCCAACCCGGCCGCAGGACGAAGGAGAGGGCTCTGCCAAGATGTGCCGACTGGTCAAAGTCGGCCAAGAAAAACTCGACGACAAAACTAAGAGAAGAAAGGATAAAGGGAGCATACCGTAGGTGGGGGATGTGCACGGGAGTATGGCTCCTTGCCAAACCGCCACTCTGCGGAGAGCTTGCAGTTCGCAAGATAATTCACCATATGAGCCACCTCGTCGTGCGGCATATCCTTGGTGCACATCCGACTCAGATCGAGTTGGCCGCTCATCTGACAGATCAGATGAGGGCGGCTTTGAAGAGGAAGCACCCGGCGCGCGACGAAGGCGGCCAGTAAGTCGGACCCAGTCAGGCCCTCCGACTGGATCATTACCCGGAGTCGGGCGACGGCCGTGGCTCCAGCCGGCGACAGCGTCACGGCCCGATAGGACCACTGGGGCCGCCTCCCAGCCGGCGGGCCGGCTACGTAAGCCGGCAGGTTGACGTAGTCGCCTTGCGGGGCGACATTCCTCACGTAGAAGTACGACTTCTGCCAGCACTTCACCGACTGGATCAGCGTGATGACAGGGAAGGGGTTGTCGGCCGCCGGCCTCCGCATCGCGATGAAGGCGCCGCTCTGAGCCGGCACGCCCTGCATGCGGGTGCCGAGCTTGGTTTGGAAGAACTCCCCCCAGAGCTCGAGGGTGGGGAGAACGCTAAGAAAGCCTTTGCACAGGGTGACGAAGGCGGACAGCAGCACCACCGTGTTCGGAGTGAGGTGGTGCGGCTGGAGTTGATAGAAGTCAAGAAAGGAGCGGAAGAAGGCACTCGCCGGCAAGCCGAGGCCGGGCAGGAAATGGGAGCGGAAGATTACCCGCTCGCCTTCCTCCGGCGCCGGCGTGATCTTCTTCTCCGGTGCGAGACGGACCCGCACCTGGTCCTTGTCGGGCAACCGCCGCGTCTTGCGGAGGAAGTCGATGTGGTCCATATGGACATTGGAGCCGTCCCAGTCCCCGCCGTACTGCATGGTGGCGAGAAGCTAACGAGGAAGGGTGCAGCGGCGGAGAAAGCACGGCCCTGCGACGGCAAAGCTGCGGGGCGGAGTGAAGATTGGTGGGACAGCGCGGCGGCGAGGCGCTGCTGCGGAGGAAAGCAGGAGGAAGAAGATGGCGGAGAGGAGAGGAGCGTGCGAGCGTCTGCGGCTTCCCTTCCTCCCCCTACTTATAGTCTCGTGCGGCGAAGCCGAGGAGGCGAGGCGTGGGGAGGAACGTGGGATTAACTACGCCCACTCCCCCACGTCGCGCGATTATTGCGCCCTAACGGCGTACGGAAACCGCGGCCGGAAGACGTGCGGACAGCTCTGGGCCACAGAGAATCCGCGCCTGGGCCTAGGCGTAGGAGTGGTGTGCCCCCGGCCTGCGGCGACATCCCGTCTCGTGCATGGGTTGGCAGGCTTTTTTCAGCCGGAGGATCCCACGTGGTTCGCGGGCGGCGAGCGGCCGACCTGCAGCCCAGCGCACGCGCCAACAGACTCCCGCCTTCCGACTTTAGAAATTTCGCCAAGACGGCGAGCCCAACCAAAGCCGGCTCCCAGCTGCAGGCTCGTCAAGATAACAAGCTGACCGAGCTTCTCGACCTCCTCTCAGCCTCGAAGCCCAACCAGCTTCGGGGACTACTGTCGGAGTAAATGGCCACAGGTAGCCTAACCGACTCCCCCTGGCTCTTCAACAAATTATCAGGCCATTCGAGCCTTCAAGCATCCAGAGCATAGGGCCGCCTTCCCCCGGCCGGCTATCCCCAGGGCTGATTACCAGAAGGCGACCCGGCCTCAGAAACCTTCCCAAAGAAAGCTACGAGATAGCCGACTCCAGGAAGCCGGCCCCAAGAGGACCGACTCCTAGAAGCCGGCCATGAAGAAAGCCGACTCCCAGAAGCCGGCCAAGACTGCACCCACCAAGACCGCATCCATATAACGGTGATAAGACGGGGCGTGGCCGCAGTACAGCCCACTACCCCCGAATCCCGAAGCATGCATGGCCACAGGGCGCCATATGGGCCAGCCATCTCCCGTCCGGTGCGGCACTGTAGCCATGTTGACCTCGATGTCACCCACGACAGGCGCTAGTACGGCCCGCGGGCGGAGGGCCCCTTTAGGCAGAGAGACACTCGAAGGCGGCCCAGCCTCCCCTAGTCGGCCAGGGGCGTGGGTGGCTCCCAATAGCCGGCTACCTCCCTCCCTCGAAACATGTGCCTCATTAAGGAGACAAGACGAGGTAAGGCTACAGTGAGAGCCCGCAAGGCGGCGGCACTGTAGCCACGCTTACCTTGACAAAGCCCTCGTCATCAGAGGCGAGGCAACAGTAACCAGCCGCCGACAAGGCCCCCAAGCGGTGGGGCCGGCCTGTCGGCCAAGAGGCTGGTAGCCGGCGGGACCCACCAGTCGGCGGGCCCCAATGGCCGGCGGAGAAGCCGGCGAGCGCAGAAACTGACGGCTGGGACCCGCGCCCAGCCGGATTACCATTGTACCCCTGGGGGGTAGGCCTATATAAGCCCCCCGGGACACCCATGCAAAGCGTTGATCTCATAGAGTTTCACACACCACATAGAGAGAAAAGGAGAGTTAGCCTTGCCCTTCTTCTTCCTCTAGCTAAACAGCTCAAGGAGCACTTGTAGCTACTTGTATTGATCTAGTGATCATGCGGAGACCCCGCAGACCAGGACTAGGGGTGTTATCTCCACAGAGAGCCCCGAACCTGGGTAAGATCCGCCGCCGTGCATGTCTTCGCCTTATACTGTTTCCAGGCACCGGCGATGTCTTAGTAGGCCCACAAGTCAGCCTGCCACTATACTGGGTCCCAGCTAACAGGGGGAGTATTCATTTTTTTTGCGTAATAAGGAGGCACTTCCTTGCGTGCGAAGATATAGCTGGTGGGTGCGACTTGTCAGAGGTGGGAACATTTTTTTCGTGAAATACAGAAGTCCTTTCGGTGGGTCCCAACTGTCAGGTGGAGGAATCATTATTTTGCGCGTAATAAGGAGGCATTTCCTTGCGTGCGGCCATGGACCCAGCTGTCAGCCTCTCCACGCACAGTCTACTTCCGATGGTGTCGTTCATTGACCACGTTGACCAATCCACGCTGAGCGCATCCAAGGTGGTGGACGACGGCGAGGCCTAGGAAGGGGACGACGCGGAGTCGGGGAAGATGCGGAGCCGGGGAAGACCGCGCGGAGAGGAGTACGAGGGTTCACTGGTTCGGCTGCGGTGCGAGGCTGCCGTCACCGCAGAATAACAGGGGGTGTGGGTGAGTAGAGGGATGGCCTGGCCAGCAGTGGGAGTAGTAGGGGCGGTGAGGCCTCCTTGGCATCACAGCCGGCCACGGGAGGCAGGAGCACGCGGCACGACCAGCACTGGTTTGGGCGGCTGGGGCAAGAAGACCAGAGGTTGAAGAAGCACTACGGCCGTTGGATGGACATCGCACGGTCATTGGAGCTAGAATCGTTCATATATTGACTAAGTTGACAAAGGCTCCGTCCCTGTCAACTTAGTAGGCCCACAAGTTAGCCTCCCACTACGGTGGGTCCCAGCTGGCAAGGGAGTATTCATTTTTTTGTGCGCAATAAGGAGGAACTTCCTTGCATGGAAAGATATAGTTGGTGGGTCCGACCTGTCAGCGGAGGGAACGTTTTTTCGCGAAATACAGAGGCCCTTCCGGCGGGTCCCAGATGTCAGGTGGAGGAATCATTATTTTCCGCATAATAAGGAGCCATTTCCTTATGTGCGGCCGTGGATCCAGCTGTCAGCCTCTCCACGTACAGTCCACTTCCGATGGATGTCGTCCGTTGACCACATTGACCACGCCGCGCCGAGAGCACCATGGCGGTGGACGACGGCGAGGCCTACGAAGGGAACGACAAGGAGCCGGGGAAGACACGGCAGTGGCTGCCACGCGGTGGAGAGTATGAGGGTTGACTGGTTCGGCTGCCGTCGCCGGAAAATAACAGGAGGTGTGGGTGAGCAGAGGGATAGACAGGCTAGGGATGCGAGTATATGATGGGGCCGTGAGGCCTGCCCGGCAGCACAGCCGGCCACGGGAGTTGGGGGCAGGCGGTTCCGACGGCGCTGGTTTGGGTGGCTGGGGCAGGAAGATAAGAGACTTAACAAGCACGATTGCCGTTAGATTGACATCTAACGGTCTGATGCCGGTAGAGTCAATTGTTGACTAAGTTTATGTTTTGAGAAACCTTGTGTACGCATGAACTTAGTAGGCCCACAAGTCAGCCTCCAAATCTGTGGCAGACAACATAGAGCCCATTTGCTATTTTTAATTTGCAGCCCATTTGCTAATTCTTAAGTAATTTATTACAGCCCATTTTCTGCCCAGGACCACGGTCAAAAAGTTCAACCTTATTTTGCATATTTCGGTGGAGTCCGAACTTTTGTAATCCCGAAATGATAAACATTTTTTAAGAACTTATTGATTTGCCAAAAAAATCATTTTGTTTTTGTAAGCAAATAAGACATGGGACAATTGAGTTGGTTTAAGGGAAAACCAGTGGTAAAAAAATCAGCGCTGGGAGGGAAAACAACAACAAAAATAAGGATGTAAATATGAAAAGGGAATTTTATGTATTTTCAATATAATGATACGTGTATATGAACTAGTAAAACTATAGGTAGAGATTAGAAAACGGATGTAGGACATGCGTTTCAAGAGGAAAATAGAACTGGGCTGTGTGTTTGATTCAGTAAAAAACTGCCTGCGGATGTTGTAAGACAAAATATAACTAACGCTGGCGGGCCAGAGGCCAGTAGATACCTGCTGGATCTTTGTGCCCCGTTGTCGTCATGGGCTGGGCCTGTTAAAAACAAAACCAAGCCTGGGCAGTCTACAACCCAGTTGAAACTTGCTTGACCTGAAAAAACAATATACGTGCTCAATAAACGAGAGAATTCAGCAAGTACAGACTGATAACTGGGATGTAGCAGGGATATTGTTTTTTCATCGTGATAATAAGTGCATGCACTTGTTTCGAAAAATTTGGAGAACTAGGAATTCGAACGGCACGTGCTTATGCTACCCATCAAATAAAAATCAGGTGCCTAAAAATTTGTTTCGAAACAAATGATTCAACTTTTTATCCAGGTCGACCCTCGGCATGATGGTTGGAAGCAAATGCCAAGTTCATACCAAAAGATCATTAACAACAATACCAACTTGCGGACGACAAGGTAGTACAAGTACCAATACCAAACTAACTTATAATCTTTTTACTCCTGGCCCTAGTGTTCGTCTGGTAGAAAATCTTGCAGAGGACCAGCTCCCACTCCTTCTCTTGCTCCAGGTCCCCGAGGTGGTACTGGTGCATCACCCAGTTGGTCCTCTGCTGGTCGAAGTTCTTGTTGGTGTGCAGCACCAGAACCTTTTTGCTGCCCGTCTGCCGGCCGTTGACAATCACCGGCAAGGTATTGCCGGTGCTGTGCCACATCGCGTGCATGCCGCACTCTGACTGTATCTTGCGACGCGTCCACGTGCCCCTTTTGAACGCCCTGGAATTGCGCTGGAAGAAATGCTTGCTTAGGCCACTCAGTGTGATACCTGCAGTATTGTCGAATACAGGTTTTAGTGTACGTAGTTGGCATTTTCATAACATCTTTGGCATGTTGCAGTCACTTGTTTCACTTTTTATTAACTGTCAAATTGTAATTGCTTCACCAGGTCTGCATCTAAAAAGAAAAATAGAGCTATAAACAAAGGAATATGTTTGTGCAAGTAGACGGCCGATCGGTGTCTTACTAGGAAGTTTCTTAGGATGGGTGTAGCATATGTCGTGCTCGCTGTCGATGGTTGGTATGAACAAATCGATGAGAGGGTGAGATCTCGCGCTGTCAGCACTCACTTTGGCCTCAAGGTGCTCGATCAGCTCCTGATCCGTGGGATCGAACTTGACGCCAGCCGGCAGCACCGGCCAATCCTTCTTCGACTTGCATCGGTTAATTCCAGTTATATGGTACTCAATGTATGATCAATCGACTGTTTTAAGTGAATGATGAAAGATTTCGACAGATAAGTGGTACTCCAAATCTGAAGTCCAGAATACCCGAACACGCCGTCGGGATTCTTGTGTCACCTCACGCGCAGCGTGTGGTCACGTCAATTCAATGTGTGGACATGATGAATAATTTGACCGACGTATACTAGTACTGCTACTGTACTACTTACTAGTCGTATTTAGTGTCACATTTTAACCATAGGTTTAACTAACAAGTACGCACTTGAAGCCTAATTGATATATATATATATATATATACTGCACAACATCTCCATCATCATTATCAGTACATCCTGCGCAGGTGTGTTAGGATGCACTTGATCCCAGAAAGGTATCTATCCTTCAAACCAGAGGAGTGCTTCAAACTAACAACAGTACATAATATCCAACAAAAGAGGGTCGTGCTACAACAGTAGAATACATGGCTCAGTCTAGATATCAGTACGAATCAAGTTGTGCATATTTGCTGTTGGCATGAACCACATCGCCGCATGTCGGGTTTGCAAAAGCCATCCATCGCATGGAAGCTTGATTCCTTTCACACACTGAAGATTATCTGGCAACAAGCTGTGTCGACGAATCTCTGGATATGGTGATTCATGAAACCCATGGTATGATGTGTAAACACAGTCCCCTCTGACGAATGGAAGTTGCATAGCACGGTAATCATCGCTGGTGATATGATCGATGATTGGTTGGATGATCGGATAATTGAGCCCGAGGAACATGAAGTGGTTGCAGAGGCTGTAAACCCGCCTCCAGTTGAATACGCCTGGCCCAACGGAGCGAGGATCTTTCTCGAACACGAAGCAGCCATAGCCATCAATGTCACGAACGCCCCAGGCATTGTACTGCATGTGTTTTGATTTAATGGTTTGGTCAATTTGGTACGTGCGAATGAGCATCAAATGACCGCCGTCAGCTGAACGAGCGATAAACCACCACCCATCGGCTGGTATGATTCCAGGTCCTGGAATCATGATGGCCAGCGCATTTGCGTCTGCTGGAACAATTCAAATTGGAGACCAAAAGTACAAAAATAAACAATCATGTTCAGAGTATGTGTGGAATTAGGATTATTATAACAGTGACACATATCATAGGCAGAGAATTGCAATGTCGTGGTCATAATCATACCCCAAGTTAAAAAAATAAGCCAATGGCTTTCATATTCTAGCAATATGTCATGGTTCAAACATCATGTAACAATGAGAGGAAAACAGCTATGACAGAGCCTACTCATATTCTACCATAGCACTTACTACTACTGTTCTCATATCAACTCTAAGCAATAACATGCGTTGTTATAAAAATCTTGGAAATGAGAGTAACATATAGCAATCATGATGTTATGCTCATAATATCTATTCTAACAATCATTAGATGCCAATTGTTCTCATATCAACTCTAACAATAACATGTGTAGTCATAAAAATCTAGGAAATGAGAGGAACATATAGCAATGATGTGGTTATAGACATACTATCTATTCTAAATTTGTAACAATGAACAGGCAGTCGTATTCATAAGGTAAAGATGAGATGAGATAGAACAATTACACGACGATAGATTCCACCAGTATAGGCAGCCAATCTGTGCGTCGACCGCGTAAACGATGCCATCATGCACTATAGCATCAGACAGAAATGTTGCCTCAACAGGATTGACGATGAGCCATAACCATGTATGGCGACCGGATTCCAGATAGACTAATCCCATGTTGAACAAGGCAATGAGCTTGTAATCCATGTAGTCTTCTGATGGTGTGGGCACTTCGCAGATTACAACTTTCAGCAAACAGAGGTCGAGCCAAAAGCTTGACGCGTCTCGTGCGTAGTAGGCAGGAGTGTCTGGCGGGCCGCGAGGCTCGATGGCGGCGGTATCCAACGATGGAAGGGTGATCTCTCGCTGGGTGTAGATATCCACGAGATGCCACAGACTACCGGATTGGTGGATGAGGACGATCCAGTTGGCCTTCATGCCCGCCTAGTAGTGGCCGTGCATGAAGGACAGGTGGACGGGTAGTGGTAGCATGTCGAGGGGCACCACGGCAACCTCCGTAGGATCGTCAAGTCGGTGTCTGGGCCACCTGCGAGGATCGGCATCAGCAAGCAGGGTGTCTTGAAAAGAGCCGGCCGGTTGCAGACGAGTAGACAGTACAAAGACACCGAGCATGCGGCCCGACGGACGGTGCTGAGTAGGTCCATACGATTACAGATCTGCTCCAAGAGAAATCGGGGAGGGAATTCCAATCGCGGCTCTGCGTGTCAGTCGGTTCTGCCATTGGGGTTTTCGGTGCCTGCGAGCCAGCGGGGAAGTGGATTCGGGCGGGCGAGCGAAGAAGCTTCTCCTCGTGTGGCCGAGCAGTGAGTGGGGGGGGATATGGTACGGGCGAGCTACCAAGGAAGATAGCGCGGGCGGGCGAGCAGTGAGCCGGGGGGAAATGGTGTGCGGCCGACGATGGGGAGGAGAGGAGGAAGAAGAAGAGAGGAGGAAGAAGAGTGGAAGACGGGGAAGAAAGTGCATTAAATCTCAATTCTACTACTACTACCAGGATATACCATCCTTCGGAGTGTAAATAGTTACACCGATGACATGTGGGTCTACCACAAGAGGGCCCATATGTCAGTTAATGGAGGACAGAAGCGTGCTCTACTGGCAAACATGATGGCAGTACTGGGTAAGGCTGATTTAGTAACACCAACACGCTAGTTCAGCTTATTAATTAAGTGTCCCATCTGCTGCAGCGTGTATTGCCACTTCACCGTGAAGACTAGTTGAATAGTTCTCTCTGACCGAGATGGGGAATAATGGATCGCGAAGACTTCCTTTCTACATTATTCCTATGCCTCTACGCTCACTTCACTCATTTTGCTCTGTACGTAGTCACTTGTTGAAATCTCTAGAAAGACAAATACTCCATATTTGGGAACAGAGGGAGGATTTTACTCCGTATTTGGGAACAGAGGGAGGATTTTACTCCGTATTTGGGAACAAAGGGAGTATCACCATATGGTGGGAACAGAGGAAGCTTGAAATATGAACATGTCAATGGGAGGGAGTAAGCCCCATGCATGTATGCATGCAACATGCAACACTCACATGTACACATGGACGCACGCAACACTCACGCACCCATGCGGCACACAGCACACGACGCAACACACATGCTCACGCTCAAGTGCTCAACCTACTCCCTACGTCCGTGAAAGACTATAGATTTAGAGATTTACACATTGACCAGGGCATAATTAACGCCCAAAAGTAGTAGACTTACGTGTGCATGCGACCATTGCGAGAAGAAGATTAAATGAAGGTCGTTGCATGCTGTAATTATATAGACATGTAGCCTATACCTAGAGCACAAGTTGGTGCATTAGTCAATCAATATCGATTTAGATTAAAGGCTAAATGCATTGGAAGTGTAGATGTACTACACTCTTTGTTTTTTAGCTGATTTCTTTGCTCTGCCAACTGACAGGTGGGACCCAGAAACCAGGTGACAATTTAACCAGTCAACAAAGTGCCACGTCGACTATGTGGCCGGTCAGTAGGGTGCAATACGATGCTCTACGATGAGCTAGTGATCGTATAATCACCGCAAAACTATATATAGTGACCGTAAAGAGCGTATTGTTACATACGTTGACCGCCAGTGTATTTTTCTCGTTTCAAATTAAGCCATATTGACCAAAAAGGACGCAGTATGGACTAGTACTAGTACTGCTTTGATGTGTCCCGTCAACTCGCCGAACGAGGAGAAGCTTGCTTACTATGCCTCTCCCTCGCCCACGCGCACGGTAGTTCGCGGGACGGGGAGAGGGTTTTGACTACAGTGCCCTCTCCATCTCCCTCGCCCTCGCCCTCACGGTGGACGTGCAATAGTTCAATTAGAGTCATATTGCAAGAAGCATAATGCACTGTAGTATCATCATTGTTGGACCTTCCGAAGAGGCAAAGAGCCAAGTGCAAGGTTCACACGAGTACGAACTGTCAAACCTCCCGAAGAGGCAAAGAGCCAAGCGCAAGGTTTTATAGGAGTTGTCATGCTAGTAGGAGCGTACTACAACTATAGCGAACGATGCTACTGTATGATGCCGCCACGTCACGTATATCCAAAGTTGTGCCACCTTTTTTTCTCAAAGAGCGTGTTGGAGCCCGTGCAACAACCACACAAGTTGCACATACAAATAACACATTTACTAGTAATAAATTTTAAAGGACAAATGCCAGTATGCCACACAAGTTCATCTCCAATTCATGTGATAAATTTGTGCACGACTAGTCTACATATATTCACAGCGCTACCGTTCACAATTTACCGTACTCCACTTACATGTTATAGATGGGCTACATGTCCTCCTCCAGGTTCCAGTCCTAGGTGTTCCTCATGGATGGCACGATCCATAGCGGTGGGCAACGGGAATCATTGTCGCAGCTTTCTAGTCCGGTTCCACACGATGGAGACTCATCCAAGCTGAAGCGGCATAAATAAGGGATAGCTTGTCCCAGCATGGCATTGATCCGGCGGTGCGCACTGAAGACACAACCAGGCTTCATGAACGGCAGGCCTTCCGTGTCGTGCACGGAAGGTGGCATCCGCTTCACAATAGGGTAGCTGTCCCCAATGAAAAGCGAGTACTCTCTAAGAGTGTTCCTCGGCACCCACGTAGCATCACGGGGGTCAAACTCGCCGCCGTTCATCTGGTACAAGTGGCATCTCAGATCTGGATGTACATAGTTAAGGTCCATGCATAATAATGTTGTGCTCAAATATGGCGGTCAGTAATACTATGCAACAAATAGTACTACTCCGGTATAGAGGAAGTTAAATAACCGGCTTATTATATATAGCCACTCTTGGCTACATGGATGAGATAGTAAGACATGGAAAAACAAAAATGGTGGCAGCTAGTGGGTTCAAGTCTTCAAGGGCCTAGCTAGCTATACGCGTCCTCCAAGGTAAAAAGTACTCCTACTAGTACGTAAGTAGAGTACTAGTACAACAATGAAAGAGAAGGCGAGAGGGTTAAAAAATGGAATACCTGGGTAGATGGTGACGGTCCGATAGTGGTAGATTGTGTGACCATGTTGCAGATCAGTGGTACCATGGATAACGACTGCTAAGATAGTTGATCCCAATATGCCAAAGTCTGCTACAAGGTTCCAGGTTAGACCGAATCGCGGATGCAAATGCACATCCAGGATCGGCGATCTTATTTTGTCGCGGGATGACTGGTCCCTGCAAAATAATGGAGTACCGTTAGGGATGCAAATGATGGTTTGTGCATTCCGTTTGTAAACTGTCGTACCGTAGGATGGCAACCAGATGAAACAAGTCCCCTGGCTTGTCACCGCGAAGATGCGGCCTAGATGGCGCATGGCGTCTTCGAACGTGTAGGGGTACAAATCTGCCGCCGCCAACATGCGCCGGCCTCTGCCGTTACTGCCTCTTGCATTGATGGCAATCCTTATGTCAAACACCGCGATGAGATAGTAATCATCGTAGCTGCGTCGCTTTTGTCGGTGGGTCCGCAATTTCTATCTTCTTCAATCTCTTGTAGGCATCATCATATGTATTCAAGCCCTGCCAGTCCGGAAGGCCGATCCCAATGGTGGAGAAGGGGTCTACCGGAACGGCCGCACTGCTGTGGATGTTGTGCAAAATGATGGTGGTATCTGGCCAGAGGTATGCAAGCCAATCTTCGTTGGCACCAACCCAGACCTATATATAAGACGATGGGCAGCGGAGAAATTACAGGATGGAAATGGAATAACTAAGTACTACATGATCAAACTCCATTACTGACCTTCTCATCGGACAAAATTTGACTACCTCTCAACATCGGCAACTCTAGCGGAGTTAACGTGCAACCATGGCCAGGGAGCGGTGGACTGTTCGAAGGATTGTCCCATAGAATAACCTTCTCCTCGAGGACGCATGGAAGACCAACAAGCATGGCCTTTTCCAAAGCCTTTTTAAGCACCGTCTTGAAAAAGTTGGTGCAGGAAGCACCGAGTCTTGGGGCGGTGAGGACGTCGGAGCGGCGTGCGATTTCTCCCAAAGGATCGTCGTCCAAGGTCTCCCAGCCCTCGACGAGGAGGAGAACCGCCTGGCGAATCCATGGAGCAGCGACGAACTGCCTTCTCTTCGGGGGGAGGGGAACTGGCGAGGAGGAGATAAGAGCGTAATAACCGCAGGGCCTCGTCCCTTCCAACTGTAGATCGTTCCTTAGCGAAGGGGTGAGGCTATTATTTACTACTAGTACTAGCATTATGGGACGTTATGGGATTGCATTATACTGTAAATAATAGCACTAGTAAGAAATTTTGGCACTAGCTAGTAGTTTTTGGCGTGGATTAAGAAATTTTGGGTATGTTTTTGCTATTTTTTGTACACGCCAACTAGTGTGAAAAAACGTCTTACATTATGTGACGGAGGAGTACGTACTCGTACTGTAGCAGTACTAGTACTACTTTCTCAACTAGTAGTGCGATGTACTGTACTTCTAGTATAGTGCACCAGTTTTGAACTTTGAATCTCAGGGCCAAGGAGCTACAGTTGGAAGTGGAGGGTACTACTGTTCTCTAGAACCATCGCTGTACTATCAATGCAGGGAAAGTACACCTGCGTAGTGGCCTAGTGGGTACTCTCGGTGCTCTATTCAGCCGCTCCTCTCACGTAGCTGGCCTACTCAGTCGCTCCTCTCACGCACACACTAGCAGCCTGTTTATCAGCGACGGTTACTGCGGGGGGCAGAACATTTGAGTTATTTGATACAGCGAGACTAGGCTTTTCGCTTCCATTTGTCGAGGTGTAATGGATCTCGTCGAACTTTGTTAGTAGTTCCTTCTTTATGAATGAGATGAAGCAAAGCTTTTGCCTCCGTTTCAAAAAAACACGTCAAGAGGAATTTCTTTTATAGTACAGCCGATAATGGAGTGAAGTCTATGCATGCAACGCCACAAGCTACAGAGTAGTAGTAGAGCACTTTATGTACAAAGCCATATTGCACAACTCCCAATGCCCCGCCAAACTTTTCCGGCTCCTCGGGCTTAATTGGGAGGCGCTAGTTTAAATATGCTACTAGCTGATGAGGAAGCTGCAAGCGAGGTGCGGCTAGGGCGAGCACGCGAGCCACGAGATGCTGGGAAGGAAAACCCGTTCACGTGGCTAGGCTATCCAGTGCACCCAGATTGTGGTGCCGCACGTCCGTTTGACTTCAAAACTCAAACTACCCATGTAAAATATTGGCTCGCAACAAAGTTACTATTTTAAAAAAAGGCCGCCGAGCGTTCGGCCGGGATCGAACCCACAAAACGAGGTATACACTCCTGCGACCACTAGTAGTACTCATTGGAGTACAACGCAACCTAGAATCGCCTTTTGTCGCTAGTAGTACATTGTTCCTTACAAGAAACCCCTAATAATGCAAGAAATCACTAATAATGCCAAGAAACTACTACCACTTGCATACGTGGGAGACTTAAGATAAGACTACCTTATCAACCATTGTACATGCTCTTACCAACCAGCCCTACCAAGAAACGACTACTCTACAAAGTGCCGTTATAGGCACGTTTCAACCCATGGCCCTATTTGGATACATTTGTTGTCAATCTAACCCCGCCATCCAAACACCACTTTGGTTAGAGTTAGTTCAGGGTTAGAATCTAACCTCTGACTTAGAGTATCCAAACAGGGCCCATGTCGCCCATTAGGTCAACGCCTTCTATTCGACAGGGCGTTATGACTTGTGGGACTTACATGTCAGTCTACACAAAAATCCCCGAGTGACCTCCTACCTCCGGCCCGTCCACCTAGTCATCCTCGGCCATGGGACGCAGCTACCGCCACCGGCAGAAGGCGAGGTCAAAACCGCCGGCGGTGCGGAGCCCATCTTGCGGCAGCCCGGATGCCAGCTCCGTCCGGAGCTCGCGGCCGCTAGCTAGCCAAGATAGCTCCGTCCAGCTGCTTGTCTGCAAGGTTTGCTAGCTAGATTGGCACGGCGACACGGCGGCTTGCTCGCGCGCACCGCGCTATGGCCAGCCATCTGGCTCGAGCGAAGGCCAGCACGGGGGCTTGCTCGCTCGTGAGTCACGCTCTGGCCAGCCTGCTAACCCGTGCGGAGGCCAGCGCGGCGTCCGGCCCGTCCGGCGGAGCGGCGGCCAACTCCCTCATCACCGGCGCCACCGACGAACATGCATCAGTACTGTTTGAAGTAATGTTCAGGGAAAGTAATGATTTGAGGGGGAATAACAGGATAGAAGGTCAGATGTGGGTCCCTCGTGTCAACGGTCAAACAAAATGTGTTGGTTTAAGCTGCCTCGTCAGCACGGACGTGTGGGCCAACCCTGTCACAAATGGGTTTAAACTAACCTAATCGGTACTACTAGGTAGTAGTTTTTGGCGTGGATTAAGAAATTTTGGGTATGTTTTTGCTATTTTTTGTACAATAGATTCTTCCTAGGGCTGGTTGAAAGTGGTAGTTTTTTGTTAAATACTCTACATATTGTAAGTAGGAGTGAAAGTTAAGCTTTGGAATCCAGTAAGCAAGGCTAGTTACATAGTGCATATGTGTACATGATTGAAAGTAAATATCAACCATGAGTGACTAATATCTTGATGGAAAACTCGAAACTATGGAATACTAGGGAAAACAATTGCATGGTTGGAAATACTAGCAATGTTCATGTGCGTTGCAACGAATCATAATTAGAATAATACTTATTCACAAACTAGATACAAAACACTCTAATTTTGATATACATATACCACTAGAGATATATTATGTTTCAATTAGAATATATTCCTTGGGCTGTTTTGGTGAGGTCAGGGAGGGATGTGGTTGGTTTTAAGATACTAATTATGGGTTTTTCTGCAAATTGGTAGACAAATGGGATGTTGGTGAGAAAAGGCAACAACTTACCTCACAGTCATTAGATGTAGATCTAATGGTCACAAACGACGGATGGCAGACACACCATCATCACCAACTTAGTCTTCTGTAGGAGTACTAGCAAGATCCGTGCATTGCACGGAACATCAAGATGCATTTTTTTATAAAAACACTCGTTGTGATTGACCCATGCGGGAGTAATCCCATGTGTAAAAACTAATGATATCTTGAGAAATAGGAGATAAGGTGAAGAGGAGTGGGGCGTGGTGGTGATTGGTGGTCGGACTGAGCGGAGGCACGGGCATTGACGATGCCGACAGCGGCCACCAGGCCAGTTTGTTCTAGAGGCTTCCTTTCTTAATTGCTGAACAATGAGGTTGTTGGAGATAAGGATGAACGAGGAAGGCCTTATTTGCAAATGTGGAGAGGGGTGCGGGTATCTTTTAGTTTCATTTCCATCCATCAGATATAGATCGGACGGTCTATATTGCAAGATGGCACGCGTACCATCATCACCAACTCGGTTTTTATAAGAGAAGAAATATAAGTATGGAGATACAAATGTATTATCGATACTTGTTTCCGTAAACTAGCATCTACATTCTATTCAACGCCTCAGCATGTGAGGCCTTAGCACAATGACTTCTCGACTGTGTAAAACAAAGGTTCTCCCGTCGCCGATAAGGAGGCGGTGATGGCGGAACGCTTTTTGGCTTGCTCTAGTCCTAGTAGTCATACTAGGTGGTCTAAGCACGTGTAGATTTATTATTTTTCACGTCTCGTGTTCGTCGTACCGCCACGACTTTTGATGAATAGCTATAGACGGTAAGTTATTCACGGGGAAACCCTTGTTGAGCGTGTTTGCGAGAGAGAGAGAGAGAGAGAGAGAGAGAGAGAGAGAGTGCGTGTGTGATATGTCTAGAGACTGAGGCAATGATAACAGATTCTTTGTGTCTATGTGTTTGGAGGATAGAGAGAGACATCTACATGGGGCTTTGTGTTGTGTAACATGGAGACACATATACATAATTAGAGAGTGAGTGTGTGAGATACACATGCGGACATGGGGAGAGATGAGGATTCAGATTAATGGGTGTTTGTGCGTGTCTATGTGTGTTTGTGCACGCGTTTGTGTGTGAGAGGGAGTGTGTGTATGTTGAGTAGAGAGACCACTAATGATGTAAACCTAGTATAAGGGAATGGGGAATGGTGTGACATGTGTAGTAGCGGGATAGCGTGGGTGCGGGCGGGGGGAGCAGACTATTTGGAAGAGACATCGAGTGTGTATGGGAGGGGGGTGTGAGAGCGAGAGAGAGAGAGAGAGAGAGAGCTAGCGATAGAGAAAGAGAGAGAGAGAGAGAGAGAGAGAGAGAGAGAGAGAGAGAGAGAGAGGAAGAGAGGGGGCGTTTGTGTCTATAAATGGCGTATAGATAGGGAGACAATGTTTATGTTGTTTGAAATTGGCCTATGTACAGAGACGCAAGGGAAGCGACTCCTCGTGTGTGTGATAGGGACTTCATGAGAGATCTAGAATAGATGGTGTAGAGAACAATGTGTGAGATCGAGAACGATGATACATTAGGGAGCTATGGAAAGAGTCACGACATATATGTATACAGGGAGGAGCTGGGGCGGGTCCGCATGTGGGAGAGATAGAAAGAGGAGAGTGGTGCACAAGGAGACAAAGTGTGCTTGTTTGCAGTGGGGGTGGTGTGTGAGGTGAGTGTGCGAGAACCACATAACTAGGGAGATAGACGTTTGGGGGCGACATTTTGTGTGTATGGGAAAGATACACTCTACATAGTGCGTGTGCTTTGGAAAGAGAGATGCCGGGAGACCTAGCTAGAGAATGGGGGAAGAGATGTGTGCATGCCCAAGAGACAAAGTGATAGAGACCTATATTGGGGTCCGGACTTTAGAAGAGAGAGGGGTGTTAATGTGCTTGTGTGTTGGTGTTTGGGGGAGAGAACGACTTCTCTGTGTCTGTGGGGGGGTGGGCGACGAGGGGGGGGTTGGCTTCAGATAAAGAGTGAGGTGTCTATATTTGAGGGACTTTAGCGTAATTGAGATATACATGGTCAATAGTGTGTGCACTCATGGTTGATCAACTTGTTTCACAGTTTGGACTATGAGATAACGATACTTTTGAACATGCGTGATATACCTTGATGTACCAGAATTACAAACCTAAGATTGAAATTTTGGAATTCGACTCCATCATTAGCTTTTGTAATTCATTTAAACAGAGGTACATTTTTTAAGCAGGGATTTTGCGATTTCAAATTCATATATCAAACCTAGAGATATACCCATACGGGCATGTTCAAACTTTATAATCATCCAGTTTATTCATACACATACACATTTTTGCTTTTGTCATCATATTTAGGATAAACACATTTGGAATTTCATTTGAATTCGACCGTATGATGGTATTTGCTTGTAGTAGCTCAATGATCCATATTTGAATCGAATGGACAATCTAAGTTTCGAGTTGGAGACATTGATTTTCAAAACTTGCACTTTTTTTGCGTGCAAAACAAACAAATTCTCGGCCATGATATCATAGTCGGCCGTACAAGAGCAGAATATAATTTCAAGCGCCAAAAGCTTTCAAACTTCCCGCTCACATCGAAATATCTCGCGCCCGAAAGTTTAGCCCTGCGATATTCCTGTTTTACCCCTGCCACATGAACAGAAAAGGGCTACTTTGGTAACTCCATTGTTTTCCCCTGTTTGTCCTCGACATTCTTCCCCTGAGCCCCTACCCTTCCCCTGCCCGACCCCCCCCACCACGGCAAGCCGCCGAATCTAGTCCTCCGCCGCAGCAGTGGACCTCACACCCCGACGGATCTACCTTCCGCACCTTGGAACCCCCAACTGCCAACTCACCACTTCACCGGAGCCGCTTCAGCGACTGGCAAGTCCACCGCTCCAGATCTCCTTGACCACCATCATGGTCCACCGCACCGGATCTGCTTAACCAGCGCCCTCGTCCACCACAGTGTAGGCCCTTTACTGACTCCCTCGTCCGTCCCTTCGCTGGCCCTTCATACAAGCCCTCGTCCGCCGCAACAGATCCGCCTCATCGAAAGCACTGTACGACGTGTCCACCGAGGCCTTCGTCCACTGCACCGGACCCGCTCCACGGACGCCATATTCAACTCCACCGGCCCTGCTTTACCGACGCTGCAGCCTCATCAGGTTATTTCGTTTGTACTCCTTCGGTTTTTCTCTTTATCGTGCAACTGTTCACTTACCACAAATGAGCTTTCTTGTATGTCGACAGGCGCCGCAACCGTAGCACCAGAGCCGCTTTAGCGACGGCGACAGCCGGACCAAACTCAACCACAACACGAGCACCATCGACAATCCTTAGCTATCAAGTATGCCAACGATACCCATACGCCGCCGAGAATCAACGTACCCGACGCCTACGTTCACTTTCTTAGCATAAGCACCACACCTTTGAATTTCTTCAGGGCGTCATTCAGTTTTTCATGAGACGCGTTATTCTGCTGGCACCTGCAGGGCCATACTTCTGGCAGTGAACATGTTACATGTGCTAAATTACATACCAGTGCACATATAGTTAACATGCTTTAGTTTTGTCATAAGTATTACTATACTTCCTAGATATCACTGCCTACTATTTTACTTCTTGCATGCTACATTTATGATAATGGTGTTGTTCTGATGCCACCTGTTGGTTCCATCAGACTGCTTCATGTTCTCTATGCTTAATTACACATCAGCAAACTAGCATGTGGTTCCGCTGGTTTTTGTTCGTTTTACCCTACATTTTCTGATGCTAGCTATTACATCACTACTCCGAGCCTCTGTTCATTACTTTTTTGTGTGTTCTTGATCTTCTCAAGTTGCATGACTAATTTGATGCTTCTATTAATTATGGAGCTGCCAACCCCATCAAGCAAAATATTTGTTCTTTTGGGGCTGGCACCTCGAACAAGCATAAAAATAGAGGGAAGCAGATATATTGTCGTGTATGCACACACCCTTCTTTCATTAGTTTAGATGAACCATTGATGATCAACTCGAACCAGTGCATGCGATTAAAATTAATTTTACCTAAATAGAGGGTGCAGAATAAACTACAACAAGTAGATTTGCAACCACGGGATGCTGAAGATATCTTCAAAGAACATTGCAACAGCAGCGAGGCTTCACAGCAACATATGGTAAGCCAGTGTGTTTTAGTACATGTGAAATGTAATACGTGTGGGCTGCTTTCTTGGCTTGTGCCCTTGTCACATCCCTAACCTTGCTATGCACTTGGACTAGCTTGGTTGTTGCATCATGTCTAAATTTACTTGAAAGTTGAAATGGGGATTGCTCAAACCTCTAGCACCAAAACAATCCAATAGGTTCAACTTAAAAATATTTTCAATGAACCCAAAATGCCCTTCAAAAATGTTTATAATTTATGGAACAAGATGAAAACCTAAACCAAAAATGGTGGACACTTTTCCAGGACATAAATGGGCTTTGAATTAATCCAATATGTATTTGAATTGGAGCTTTAAAATTCTATAAATATTCGTACAGCTCCAAATGTTTTGAAACTTTCTGAGGGTCTCTGAAATAATTCAGTTAGTGCCCATAAGAAGTTCAGAATTTTACAAATGGTTTAGTGTCAAAACTAAATCAAGAACAATTACATAAAATAGAAAACAGGAACCAAAACAAAAAAAAGGCAGAACCTCACCTGTAGCTTACCTGGCACCCAGTTGGCCCAACACTGTTGGAGGCCCAGCCCACCTGGCGACTTGCCAGTCGTCCTCAACCTCTGCCAGTAGGCAGAGGTGAAGGCGGGCACGGCGCGCGCTGAGGCCGCCACCTCCTCCCTGCCTGCCTCACGCCCCCGTGGCCTTCTCGCGACGCCCAGGAGACGTGGACGAAGCCCCGCACCGATCCCCTCCTCCTCTGGTCCCTCTTCCCCTCCCCCCTGCTCGACCGAATGAGCCCGCCGGCGCCGCTCGTTGCCACCGCGGCCACCAGCCAGCTCTAGCCCCTTGGACGTGTTCCCGAGCTCAGTTTTCTTCCTCTACGTCGTCTGCCCCGAGACACGCGACGCCGGACGCGCTGCAACGCCAACTACGCCGTCGTCCTCGTCCTCTGCATCCGACGGCCGCCGTCGCACGATTCGCCGCCTCCAGAGCGTCCCCGAGCCTGCTGACCGCCCCCTCGAACCCGCTGTGAGCTCCTGCTCCTCCCCCCTTTCTCACCCCCTCCGTTCTCGCCCGTTAGCCGCCGCCCCCGCAAAACCGAGCTCCGGCCATCGCCATGGCCAGCGAGCCCCGCGCTCCCGAGCTCCTCCGCTCGCCCCAGTAGCACCCGCCTGCTAACCATGCTCTCAGGAGCCGAACGCACGCACCAACTCCTTCTCCCATGCACCGCAGCGTCGTCCTCACCGACGCCCGAACTCCGGCCGCCGCGCAAGTCGCCGCCGCCGTCGACTTAGGCCACTGGAGCCGCTGCTGCGTGCACCACTCGACGCGGACGAGCCTCCCCGTCGCGTAGATGCCCTCCGCCGGCCATTTGGTCGCCGTAGGAGGAATCCCGAGCCCCTCCGCCGTCTCTGGCCCTGCCGGCGACGAGCCCCGGGTCAACTCCGGCGAGTTTGACCCGGGTTGACCCTGTTTGACTTCTCCCTGAGTCACTAACATGTGGGGCCAACCCCTAACTAATTTCTAGTTTAGGATTAAATTAGTGTTAATTAACCCTGTCAATTAGCTGACCAGATGACATGCGGGCCCCACTGTCAGTTTGACCTGGACCGCCCCGTTGACCAGCTGACGTCACAGTGACGCAGTGCTGATGCAGTTAATTATTTTCTGGATTTATTTTTATACAGGAAATTCCAGAAAATGCCCTAAACTTCTAAAATTCATAGAAATTCAACCGTAGCTCAGAATGAAATAATTTATATATGAAAAATGATCAGAAAAATCCAATCTATCCATTTGTACCATTTTCATGCATGTTAGAACAACTTATGGCTGCTGTTTAGGCCAAATCATATAAATGGCATTTAAACCCTCACATATGGAGTTTGAATTTGAACCTAGGGTTCAAACCAACTCCATTTAACATGTTGCTAGCTGCATTAGCTCAATTCACAGCATATTGCCATGTCACATTCATGCATCATATTGTTGCATTGCATTGATTGTGTTTCCTCTCTGTTGCCGGTGTTGTCCCCTCTCAGTAGATGTTGCTTCGATGATGTGATCGTTGACACTGATGAAGACTCAATGATATCTTCAGAAGTGCCAGGCAAGCAAAACCCCCTTGCTCATTCTGATACAATCCCACTCTCTCGCTCCTGCTCTCTTTTACTGCATTACGACAACAACGATTCATCTGTTACTTGCTGCGGTAGCTGAACCCCTTATCCTCTGCATGACCTGTCATTGCCATAGTAAATAGATGAAACCCACTAGCATGAGTAGGAGTTGTTTGAGCCCTGATGTGCCTACTCATTCATGCTTGAATGTCATGCTGCTACTGCTTAGAGTTGAGTCGAGTCTGATTCATCGGGGATGAATTGGAATGTGGTGAACATGTCCTACTGTTGAGAGCTAAGTGTGTGAACACGATTTGGTAAAGGTAGCGGTGAGAGGCCATGTAGGAGTACATGGTGGGTTGTCTCATTGCAGCCGTCCTCAGGAACTGAGTTCTGTGTTTGTGATCCATGAACAGTTACTACCATGCATTGGAATGCTTAAGTGCCCCTCTCGACTTATTAATCAACCTGATCTCTGTCCAGGAGTTGCAACTAGTTTCTGGTGTTTGTAGGTAGTGTTAGTAGTCTACCAAGTGGCACCCGGTACAGGTGGGCTTGGGACAGACTAGGCACACGTGGCCTGGTGTACCGAGTGGCACCCGGATGGTGGGCTCGGGAACCCTGCACACATCGTTTGGGGCCGTGAGCGACACCCCGGCCGGATCTCCTTGCGGATGGAACCCGAATAGGCGATAAACCTGGACTAGAGACTTGTGTGGTTAGTCAGGTCGTGGCCGACTCCCTCGCCAGGCTTCCGCTTGAAGGTTGCCGAGGTACACGACGTGTACATGGTGGTAAGTGGCGAGAGCGTGTGTGACGAAGTACACCCCTGCAGGGTTAACATCATCTATTCGAATAGCCGTGTCCGCGGTAAAGGACTTCTGGGTTGCCTATAACAGTTCCTAGACAAGTGAAAGTGGATACTCTAAAATGCGCAAGATAAGCCTGAGTGCTATGGTTGGCGATCTCGTAGGGAGACGGGAGCGGATCCATAGTGGAGTATTGATATGGTGAATATGTGGACTCGTGTGCGCCACCTCAAAAGAGTTGCTTGCAGTCGTAGTTCAGGATAGCCACTGAGTCAAAGCTGGCTTGCTGTAGTTAAACTCCACTACCCCCTTTGTTGATACCAATGCATATGTAGCTAGTTCTGATGTAAGTCTTGCTGGGTACATTTGTACTCACGTTTGCCTATTCTATGTTTTGCAGAGAGACGTCAGTCTCGCCAGTAGTTCCGTGTGGACTTCGACATTTAGCTTCATACCTCAGCTACGATCTTGTGCCCTTGGCAGGATCTAGTAGATAGTCAGGCTTCTCAGCCTTTTTTTCATTTATAGTTGTCTGTACTCAGACATGTTAAGCTTCCGCATGTGTTTGACTTGTATGCTCTGAATGCTGGGTCGAGAGACCCATGTTTGTAATATCTGGCTCTTCGGAGCCTAATGAATAAATACTCTGAGTCGTAGAGTCTTGTTGTGATGCCATGTTGTATTTGCACATATCGAGCATATTGTGTGTATGATTGAAATGCTTGGTATGTGTGGGATCCGACAATCTAGTTGTCTATCCTTAGCAGCCTCTCTTATGGGGAAATGTAGTCTAGTGCCTCCTTGAGCCATAGTAGTCCGCCAAAGCCCGGTTCACCGGAGTCCTGCTAGCCCAGCACTACTGCTCTCGACACTTGACTGGCCGGCATGTGTTTCATATCGTTCCTGTGTCTGTCCCTTCGGGGAAATGTCACGCGGTGACATCCGGAGTCCTGCCTAGCCTGCTACAGCCCGGGTTCCCGGAGTCCTGTTAGCCCAGTGCTATAGCCCGGATTCGCACGCTGCTGACCGACACGTTCGATGTTGATTCATGTATGCCTGTCCCCATACGTTAGTGCCACTTTGGGTTCACGACTAGCCATGTCGGCCCGGGTTCTCTGTCATATGGATGCTAGCGACATTGTCATATACGCGAGCCAAAAGGCACAAACGGTCCTGGGCCATGGTAACGCGACACCCGTGGGAGTACCGTGCGTGAGGCCGCAAAGTGATATGAGGTGTTACAGGCTAGATCGGTGTGACTTGGAATCGGGGTCCTGACAGCTTTGGTATCAGAGCCTGACTGCATGTAGGATTACCAAGCCAAACTGGTCGAAGTTGAGTCTAGAAATGCTTTAGTTATATAAGGGAATTGATTGTGGAAGGGAACGTAAGGCTCTTTTTACTCCTTTTACCTTATGCCCTCTAATCTGAGTCAACCTCTTCTCTTCTACGGGGATTAAGAACTAGGCTTCTCATCTTTCTATCAGGATCACGTGTTACTAATCCGTAGACTCGTGGGATTGTTGGTCTGAAGCCTCAGTTCAGTTTCTACTACTTCCATGTGTTGACAGTTGATCTCGGAACCTTGATATTTTGATTCTTAGTGGTTATGCCACTATGTTGCAGGATGTCTCAAATCCTTTGAGCATTTACAGCCGTTATGCTGTCCGAGTCATCCCAGGTTTCTAAACAATCTGATGCATTTGCAAATCCTTTCCCTCTGTTTTTGCGTCCCTTTGGGTCAGATTAAGCACACTATCGGCCTGTTGAGGTACTCTATTGCCTCGGTATATATGTTGGAGTTATTATTACAACCCTAGGTGTCTTAGAGGATCACCTAGTAATCTAGCCATGTTTTGTGTTCCTAGTGTGATGATTCTGGCCATCATTCTTGAAAGCATCCCGTGATGCCACTTAGTTAGTAGGCATTCTATTCCTGGGTTTCTGAACTCGAGATTCACCCTACTTACTTCATGATGATAGTGTTGCTAGTTCCTTTAGGATATTAGTAACCTTTGTGATAGTCTTCGAGGTCCATGGTATATCGTTCTTCCAAATACCATGAACCATTCTTGGCAGGAGTTCTTTTGAACCAAAAGATCACAACCAGGGCGCTCTTGAGGAGTACCCCATTCATATTGTGACTCTGCCAGTCCTTCCTCCTCTGCATGGATTATCTGGAAGAAATATGTGGAACTTGTTGACATACTAAATCTATGCATCCGCAACTCAGAAAACCACATGTCCCTTTGAGTTGTCTCTCTTTAGTTGTATTCTGACCTCTGTCTATCAATTGATAGTCAGGACTAGTTGTACATCCGTGTTATCGATGCGTACTATCCTTGTCGTCTGTCAAGCCGTTCTATTTCAAAATGACTAGGAGAAACAAACTCCAGAACCTCGTCCATATCTAGGATTGGGTCAAAGCAAGTGTATTCCGTAGACCAAAATGCCAATCCAGCTTTTGCTCTGCTCTACCTTGGAGCATTACCATCTTTATGTCAAGAGTGTCATGAGAATTGCACCACATCTTATGAATTCTTGACGCAGTGATACTTCTCGCCATCATTATTCATTCCTCGGTCCCGTGTTGTCACAACCGGAATACCGACAGGTGAACCATGATGTGTGAAATCAATACTCTGAGCAACTCGTTGCTTGGTAGTTTATGGACATTAATATCATTCTTAGCGTGTTGGTTATTGAATCATCATCCTAAGATTGATCGTGCTACCTACTCCTTATTTTTGGTGCACTCTTCAATCAATGAGTTAGGATTTTTGTCAAACCTTGCTTAGTTGATCATATCATCTTGCCCTGAAAAGCAAGATTGTTCTCGAGCTTAGTAACATATCGGTGGTTCGTGATTTGAAGACGGAGGAGGTCCTGCTGCTTCTGCTATTTGAAGCCCAGGGTAATCCCAGTTCTTCTTTAGATAGCAGTTGAAATTGTCATTAGATTATTGTACTTGCATGTTATGTCATGTCTCTGAATGGATTATGTTGTAAGACCCCCTATGTTGTCCATGTGTTGTAATGGTACGAATTTTTTAGGCGAGGTAATCCTCAGTACTTGTATGATTGACATAAGGTGAACTGTTTTTCGTGTGAGCATATTGTATTGGATGAAATAACTGTTTGACTCAAAGTGTATCCAACCTACTGAATTCAAAGATCATGGCATTTCTAAATCATAATCATATATAAAGGTGGAATAAATCTTTGTTGTGGTTTTGAAGAAATAACTAACAAAACATAGAATTATCTGTGGATATTCGTAATTGAATAAAAATTGGATTTGGATTTAGTTGCCAGGGCCCAGGGCAAACATGAATGCTAATTCTCCCATGTTTTGAACGAAGCGGCTAAACACCCACTATCATTTGTGGGCTGCCCGAAGCAAGTGTTTGCGAGATGGAAATTAGTGTCTACCCCTGACACTTGACATCCTTATCGACCGGATTTACACTGCTGTCGATAGGGGTAGACTAGTAACTTCAATCAGACGTGACACGATGGCCTCTGAGTCCATTCAGACACGGCGGGCACCAAACGTGGGCGGCAAAACACATTTGATTCAAGCTCGTCCGAAAGACATGTGTCTCTCCCTCCATTTCCCCATTCATCCACGATGGGCGGCAAAACAAACTCTCCTCGTCCGAAATCGATGTAGGCTAATATTTTAAATAGGGGCAGATGTGTAACTTCCCTCAGACGTGACACAACCGCCCTACTTGCCAGCCCCGTTCATACACCGTGGGCGCCAACCGTGGGCGGCAAAACACCCTCTCCTCGCCCGAAATCATTACCGGCAAATATTTGGGAGATGCCAGATTACCGTCCTATCCCCAACCGACGTGATGTCCGAAATTTTAAGTGGGGGATAAGTTCGTAACTTTCCCACATTTTAGACAAGCGCGTCCCAAAGTTTGAGATCCCCCTCCCCCTCCATTTCCCCATTCATACACCGTCGGCGCCATGACAACCTCCCTACTGCAGCCAGCCTCCTCCGGCCGCCACCCCATCCTCCACCATGCCGGAGCCGCTACCCCTACGCCGTCGTCCACTACAAGAGATGGACGTCTCTCATCCACGGCGCCGGACCAGGATCCTTTCATCGTGTCGTCTCGCTTCATCGGCGCCGTCGTCCACCTTGTAGTTGCCGCTCCTACGACCGCCTCGTCTACGGCAACAGGATTTATCCCCCGACCCGGCCGTCTGCCATCTAAAGTCTTCTTCCCCGCCGCCAACAGCCATCGCACCCGCAGCACCCTCAACGTATCAGCAGGGGCCTATATGGCGTCACAAGAGAGGTGGTACTCTTCCGTATGTGCTTAAGTTATTGATCTCACCCGGAAAATAGATCTTAAATTTTTTTACTATACTTTTCTTGTCCGTACCAAATCATAGTCGCTAGTTGAATGCAAACATTGGTTGCGAAGTAGCTTTGTCCGGTTTGCACCTTCAGATCCGCCATGTCACGGTCACTATACTCGTAAAGCTTATGGTTTCCCCCCTTTATATTCAGTACCATCATCGTAGGTGCTTCACTGCTTCGTGTCATGCTAGCACTGCTCCTCAAGACCTCAACCCATCAAGCGAAACAACATGCCACTCATAATTCCAAAGTTTACGTGTAGAAATACGAATCTGATATGATGCTCATATTACTAAAATAGAGAACGTTTAATTGGTCACCTAATGTTCCTATATACGTTTCGAAAAGCATGTGCGCCACCCACTAGTCTAGCTAGTTCCACTTTCCTGATTTTACTCTTGATGCTTAGGGTTTTCCCCTTTTATCTACTCTACTATGATCTGCGTAGGTGCTTTCTGTCGTACTAGCATTACTCCACCCTTCAAGCTAAACAAAACAACACTCAAAATTCCAAAGCTTAGTTGTTCAAATATGATTGTGATATGATACTGATATTAGTTAACATACACATTTAATTGGTTAGCTAAAGGTCCCACTTGAGTTTCCAAATGCATGTCGCGACATATAGAGAGACAGCAGAATTGCATTGCTTTGTCACTTGTTGACTGTACTTCCTTGTCCATACCAAATCTTAGTTGTTATTTCAAAGCAAACATCGGTTGCTAACTACCCTTTGCACGGTTTGCAGCTTCAGATCTGCCATCCCACTGCCATGGTCAACACTATACTCATCATGCTTACGGTTTCCCCATTTTATGATGACCATGATCAGCCTACGTGGTTCGCATCGTAATAGCACTGCTCCACCCATCGAGCTAAACAAGCTTAGTTGTACAAATTCAAATATGATATTATGCTGATATTAGTAAAATTGAGAGATGTTTAATTGGTCAGCTAAATGTTCCTACATTAGTTTCGAAATGCATGTGAGCCACATATGGAGAGACCGGAAGGAATAGTATTTCTTTGTGCGCTCTGGTTCATCATGGGTGGCCAACCGACATTGTATAGAAAGACTTGTAATATCTTCAATCTGCTTTCTCTTCTGCTCTTCTTTAAGATGATCCACTTCTCTTGCGGTCGACTGGTCAGGTCGAGTTATTCTCCCTTAGTTGAATCTGTCAGGTCAGGTCGACTTGTTCTTCTTTACTATATGTTGAAGCTGTCATCTGCGAAGTATCATCACTTCTGGAGCTCTCATATTTTGAGTAGTAGGCCACATTATATTAATGCACACACCAAATTACAGCATGCATAGCACCTCTTAGAAGAATTGCAGAGATAGCACAAAGGGGTTTACAGGGAGGAAGTATTGGATTAGAATCACTTCTGCATTACAAAGATAATCTCACTTGTTTTTATGTTTTCATGCATGTCAGGTATTGAACATTATCAAAATGAATATGAGAATGGGCGCACGAGAGGAATATTGCAGAACAATCCACTGGCTAACAAACTTGGCATGTGGAGGATGGCCTATCTTATTCACCCATCAAGGTGCATGCTCTAACTTGGCAAGGTTGTATTGGTCACACATATTTTGCATCTGACCTCTTGCATTACTTCTAATTTGTTACACCATCTGCTTAGTTTAAGCATCATATATGAGTATATGCCATATCTATCAATTTTCTGTACCTATTCCATGTGTCTTCATACTATGTTTTTCCAGTCAAATGTTGTTCTTTCATAATAGATGTCCAAAAGGAAGAGGGTGAGTGCGGATCCTCAAGGAGTACAAACTAGGTATTTGGAAAAGTAGTGATACCTGTTAAATCAGATAGATCAGCAGCCACAGAAAACACAGGCCCAACTGTACCAGACTTTACCCCTACTCCAGTGGCCAAACCCCTATTAGAACTGCTGAGAGCCCAGCGTCAGGTACTGTCTATGATATCAATTCAAAATTTGAACTCCTAAATTTCTGCATGTGCCTTACCTTCTCTCTTGTATGAAAACTAATTTCAGATGAATCTCCTTGCTCAAAGGATCATAGGATCTCACGACAATACTGGGCTCTGCATTGCTCTTGTCAGTACCTCTTGCCCTTTGTCAGCATACTTACACTCATTGTTGTTTGATTATGTAGCATCACTGTAAATGTTCTCTTCTTTATCCTCCCTTTGCTTGAAATTATAAGATCTATATTTACTCTTAGATAAATGTAGAATTAACACAATGGTTATGAAGTTTTGGATTGCTCATGTAAGTACCTATTGTCATGTACTCCCTCTGTATCGAATTAATTGTTGATCAATTGGATGTATTTAGAACTTAATAGTGCTAGATACATCCATTTGAGCGACAAGTAATAACGGACGGTGGTGGTATTATTGTACATGCATCACGAGATAGTTGATTGTCTAGCATTACTCTGAATCTTATCTGCCCTGCCCTCCACTTTCTCCAAATTATCATATCTACATTTACTCTTACCAAAATGTTGAATAATGCCAATGCCACTGCACATGTTGATGTCTGCATTCCTCTTGTCAGTATCTTTTGCCGTGTAACGCTGTACTTAATTAATTGCTATTTGATTATGTATCATCAGTCTGCACCTGAGCTTCATTATCCTCTATTTCTTCCAATATTATTTGATCTATATTTACTCTTTGCAAAATGTAGAATAATGGCAACGCTTATAAAGAATTTTCTTTGGGGAGTTTATTGAATTATCCTTCCATCAACATGGAGAAGGGCTTTGTCCAGCCCGTGTTAACATGTAATGTAAATTCATCCTTCTCAAGCCTTCAAACTTTGTTCTAGTATAGATTTGGATAGGCATCATTTCCTCCACTGCTGTTTACATCTGATTGGATGTTTGCAACAGCTACCAGTTTTAAATTGTAGTTGTAAAAACATGTTCCTTATGCAGAACAGATCCATTTATTTGCTTATATAATTGTGAAACTTGTTACGTGTCTCCTTGTTTCTCTTTCAGAGTCGTATCTCTTATGCCAGGCCGAACTTTAGGAAAGATAGTGAGCCAAACCATCTTGAGGACAGTGAGATGACCCCAAGGTCCTGTCTTGATGAAGACAGTGAGTTGAAGCTACTCACCAGCAGGTGTGAGACAACCTCTGTGCAGTCGCTGCCTCAATCAGTTCGACTTCTTCAGTCTCAACTTAAAGCGGAAAGGCTTGCTTCAGCTCAACTCCGACTTGAAGTCAAAGATGTAATGAAGATGCCAGGGGACTGCCTTGCGCACTATGGTGCCATATAGCTAGGGATGAAGCATCTATCGTTGACACAACTGAGGTCTCATTAGCTTGTTCGGCTGCTTGCGGCGCCCGACCTTGCCAGGTATAGTGCCTTCTGAAGTGCTCTCCGTTTTGTATATTCTTTCGTCGGCGTGTTTATATGCACTGGTGACGACCTTTGATGCCCAGTGTATGTAATCCGCAGTCATGTTGCGCTTTATTATCACCGGTAGCGAACTTTGATTCCCAGTGGATGTAATATGCCGTAATTTCTTTATTGTATAGTCTAGGTTTATTCTTTGGCCGGTATGTTGTAATTTAGGCCGGAAGGTTCAGTGGATCTCAGTGTTGTCGGTCTTCAGGCCGGCCCGTTAGTCATATGGGCCAAAACGTGGGCCTATAATCATCTTGGGCCATTAGCAGGTCTAAACCTATAGTAGTTTCCCGCCTTTAATAGGCCATGGGCTACATATTTACTATAGTGACACTGGGCCTCCTAAGGGCCGTAGAAACAATGGGCCTTCTACGGGCCATTAAAACAATGGGCCTTCTACGGGTCGTATCATCAATGGGTCTTATACGGGCCGTATGATCGATTGGCCAAACATGGGCCAAAAACAGACCGCATTATGGCCGTAAATGGGCTAGAGTTGGAGTCGTCCGTTCATGGGCCGACCATAACGGGCCGTCGTTAATAGGCCCTACTTGATGACGCTATGAAAACGGCCCAACGTATTTACGGGCCACAAATGGGCCGACTGTAACCACGGGCTGAATTTGGCCCACAAGCAGAATATGGCAGTAACAGGCCGTAAGTAACCAAATGCTGGAAATGAGCCCAAGAATAAATGGGCCCTGAGAAGGCCGAAAGATAACATGGGCTGCAAACGGCCCAATGGATTAATGGGCTGTTAATGGGTATAAAGTGATACACTGTTCATTACGGGCCAGTTTCACCACGGGCCGTTAATGGGCCAAGAGTTACAAAGGGCCTCATATGGGCCAGAAGACGTCATGAGCCATACATGGGTCGGAACTTAAAATGGGCTGGAATCATATTGGACGGCCCAGATGACGCTACTGGGCCTAATTCGGATAGGTCGTAACGGGCCCTGGGTTAGCGGGCTGTAAATGGGCTATATGCGAACAGGCCGTTAACAGGCTTTCCATGGGCCGGCCCGCCACCTTTTGACCAAGTTAAACGGGTCGGCCTTTTCACAGGAAAGGGCCTCTATTCGGTCGTGCCACGTGTCGACGTATCATAGGTGCCTTTGGTCCAATGAGTGGATGACATCTGTCCCAACGGTGAGCCGACACGTGTTTCCTCCAGCCAATGATGATTTTACACGTGGAAAATCCCCATTGGTCGGGGCTGTTAGCAGGTTATCGGATCCAAAACCAGACCCGATAGCTTAATGGCGTTCCGTTACGGTGGATGCCACGTGTCGGTCACCCTTGACGAAAGCACTTCTGTGATGCGCGATTTATCGTCATGGAAGTGGACACTTCCGTGATGATAATTTTGGTAATATCATGGAACACTTCTACGACAGCACAGGTATGACTATCTTGATTCTGTCATAAAATTGTCATGGATGTACATCATGACAAAAAACGCGACCTACTGTGACAAACACGTATCATCACGGAAGTGTATTTTTTTGTAGTGTATGTACGCAAACCTGGATCACGGCGGGCTTCTTCTTCTCTGCCTCCTTTAGAAGCTTCTCGCTTTCCAGGACTGTGGTGCACTCAACATCTAGCCCAGCAACCCACTCATACTTTGAACTTTGGAACATGCGTAGAAAGCGAGCAAGGCATGCTTCCACCGTTGCGGAACTACGGGTGTAGATGACGATGAACTCATCACCGGTGATAGTTCTAACCTGGTACTCAGCGGCGATCATGGAGATTTGGGAGGCCATGGATTTTGGAGGTGGGTTAGGAGAAGTTGAACTGGTGTAATGTGAAAGGACGGGACGACTGGGAGTGAACTGTTGTAAGGTAGAAGACGAGGACGAGTAGGGCGTGCGAATGCCGTGGGGTGGTTGGATTGCCCGGTGCAGAAACGGCTGCATGCCCCCAAAGAGTTCTCGAGTACTATGCGGGACCCACTAGATGTCATGTCTACTAGACCCATATCGTAGGCCTGACGGTATAGCTTATGCATGTTCGCACGCCATGTCGGCGCGTGGATGTAACTTCACTTAATTCTGTCAACCGTCGCGCCTCCCACGACCTTCACCTCCCTCGCGCGGTCGCGCCCTTTGAGACTTCGGACGGCTATAAATGAGCATGTTTTTTGCCTACTCCGCATGCATGATACTCCCTCGGGTCCTTTTTACTCTGTGTAAGATTTGTGTCAAGTCAAAGTTTGCAATGTTTTTTACCAAATTTATACTAAAAATATCAATATCTACAATACCAAATATATATTTTATGAAACTACGTTTCATAATGAGTATAAAAATATTGATTTGAGATTGTGAATGTTGATACATTTTTCTATAAGTTTGGTCAAAGTAGACGTAAATTGACTTCAGACAAAACTTATATGCACAATGCAGACTAGTTCCTCCGTCCAGGTGCGTGCCATGTCCTATCTAGTCATCACAACAAGGTTAGCTATTATAGTACTACTACCTCCCTTCTAGTTTAAAGGGCTCGATTCAAAAATTTCACCTGCTCTTACCAAGATAGAGGCGGTGGAATAGTTTTTGTAGTCTGCAAAAGTACTCAATTAATGTTCTCGTTCTTCACAAAAAAATGTGTTTACCAATGCATTATCGCATTGCATGCATGCATGAACACTAATAAATGACAAAGATTTTTACATGCACTAGCAAGATGCCCGTGCGTTGCACGGAACATCAAGATGCATTTGTATGAGTAGTTTATCTTGTGGGAGAAAAGGATGAACGAGGGAAGGCCTTATCTGCAAATGTGGAGAGGAGTGTGGGTAAATTGTCATAGTTTCCTTCCTATCCGTTAAATATAGATCGAACGACCTATGTTGCATGATGGCAGGCACACCATCATCACCAACTCTGCTTTCTATAAGAGTAGAGAGTAGAGATTAGTTAATATTCTCTTTAGGCTACTCATAGTGGAAAGTATCATATACTAGTATCATGTGCATGATACTACTGTATGATACGGGACTACCTTTATAGTGCCATGCATGACACAAAGTAGCATAGTATTTAATATGATACGGTATCTACCTATGTTACTCTAACCCCCCTCTCTTCTTTAATTCTTTGCCACCTCAGCATGTCTGCTATTCCCGTGTGCATGATACCAGCTAGTAAGATACCACATTACCACCACTATGGCCACCCTTAATCATCGCATGCAATAATTTAGTGCACCTTGAAATCTGAACGCCTGCTTGACTCTCCTTTTCCCTCCGGCAGTCCCACCACTCCACTCCGTGTGGAAAAAATCTGCATGCATGACCAATCCGTTGTGACCAGCCCCTTCCCTCCCCCGAAATTTACTCCAACAAATATGCGCACGTAGCTGTTACGTTAATCACGCAACATATCTTACGGGATGCTACTTCAGTTACTTAACTATAGGTGCATTGGGTCACTGACATGTGGGCCCAACAGGCATATGGCCCACATGTCAGTGACGCAACTGCACCTGCGGTTAAGTCACTGAAGCTCAGTCCATATCTTACGTGGGTGTGCCATTGCTTGCTATAAGTACTGCGCCTCCCACGGCATTCGGAAGAACGTCACGTTCATTGCTATCTCCTCCCCCTCCCTCTCACGTCAACCACCATGGCATCAACCCTATGAATCCCTAGGCGTCCCTCGCTACACCGCGCGGACAGTCACGCGTGGCCGTCCCGTTCCTCGCCGCCACTAGTCGAGGAGGACGCGTCGGCGTTCCGCTCCTCGCGGCGCCGTGTTCCTACCTCTTGAGCTTGCGTTGGTTTTTCCCTTGAAGAGGAAAGGGTGATGCAGCAAAGTAGCATAATTATTTCCCTCAGTTTTGAGAACCAAGGTATCAATCTAGTAGGAGACAACGCAACAAGCCACCAAATACCTGCACGAACAAACACCAACTTGCAACCAACGCGACAAAGGGGTTGTCAATCCCTTCATGGTTATTCGCAAAGTGAGATCTGATAGAGATGGATAAATGGTAAAGTAATATTTTTGGTATTTTTGGTTTATGGAACGAAATATAAAGATTGCAAAATAAGGGAACGATAACGGAAATTAGCAAGTTGATGGGAAACTAATATGTTGTAAAATAGACCGAGGGGCCATAGGTTTCACTAGAGGCTTCTCCCAAGATAGAATTTATTACGGTGGCTGAACAAATTACTACCGAGCAATTGATAGAAAAGCGCAAAGTTATGACGATATCTCAGGCAATGATCATGAATATAGGCATCACGTCCATATCAAGTAGACCGACTCCTGCCTACATCTACTACTATTACTCCACACATGGACCGCTATCCAGCATGCATCTAGAGTATTAAGTTCATAAAGAACGGAGTAACGAATTAAGCACGATGACATGATGTAGAGGAATTAACTCAAGCAATATGATGAAAACCCCATATTTTTATCCTCGATGTCAATAATAAAATACGTGCCTTGCTGCCCCTGCTGTCACTGGGGAAGGACACCGCAAGATTAAACCCAAAGCTAAGCACTTCTCCCATTGCAAGAAAAACCAATCTAGTTGGCCAAACCAAATCTATAGTTTGAAGAGACTTGCAAAGATATCAAATCTTGCATATAAGAATTCAGAGGAGATTCAAATAATATTCATAGATAAGCTGATCATAAATCCACAATTCATCGGATCTCGGCAAACACACCGCAAAAGAGTATTACATCGAATAGATCTCCAAGAACATCGAGGAGAACTTTGTATTGAGAATCAAAGAGAGAGAATAAGCCATCTAGCTACTAGCTATGGACCCGTTGGTCTGAAGTAAAATACTCAGGCTTCATCGGAGAGGCAATGTTGTTGATGTAGAAGCCCTCCGTGATCGAATCCCCCTCCAGCAGGATGCCAGAAAAGGCCCCAAGATGGGATCTCACGGTTACAGAAGGTTGCGGCGGTGGAAAAGTGGTTTCGTGGCTCCCCTGGATGTTTTTGGGGTATAAGAGTATATATAGGAGGAAGATCTAGGTCAGGGGATCTACGAGGGGCCCACAAGGTCGGGGGCGCACCCTCCACCCTTGTGGCCGCCTCGTGGCTCTTCTGACTTGCACTCTAAGTCTCCTGGGTCTCTTCTGGTCCAATAAAAATCATCGCGAAAGTTTTATTCCGTTTGGTATTCCTTTTCTGCAAAACTCTAAAACAAGGAAAAACAGAAACTGGCACTGGGCTCTAGGTTAATAGGTTAGTCCCAAAAATCATATAAAATAGCATATTAATGCATATAAAACATCCAAAACAAATTATATAATAGCATGGAACAATCAAAAATTATATATACGTTGGTGACGTATCAAGCATCCCCAAGCTTAATTCCAGCTCGTCCTCGAGTAGGTAAATGATAAAAACAGAATTTTTGATGTGGAATGCTACCTAACATATTTATCCATGTAATTCTCTTTATTGTGGCATGAATGTTCAGATCCGTAAGATTCAAAACAAAAGTTTAATATTGACGTAAAAACAATAATACTTCAAGCATACTAACAAAATAATCATGTCTTCTCAAAATAACATGGCTAAAGAAAGCTTATCCCTACAAAATCATATAGTCTGGCTATGCTCCATCTTCATCACACAAAATATTTAAATCATGCACAACCCCGATGACAAGCCAAGCAATTGTTTCATACTTTTGACCTTCTCAAACTTTTTCAATTTCACACAATACATGAGCATGAGACATGGACATAACACTATAGGTGGAATAGACGGTGGTTGTGGAGAAGACAAAAAGAAGGAGATAGTCGCACATCAACTAGGCATATCAACGGGCTATGGAGATTCCCATTAATAGATATCAATGTGAGTGAGTAGGGATTTCCATGCAACAGATGCACTAGAGCTATAAGTTTATAAAAGCTCAAAAGAAGAAACTAAGTGGGTGTGCATCCAACTCGCTTGCTCACGAAGACCTAGGGTAATTTGAGGAAGCCCATCATTGGAATATATAAGCCAAGTTCTATAATGAAAAATTCCCACTAGTATACGAAAGTGATATCATAGCAGACTCTCTATCATGAAGATCATGGTGCTACTTTGAAGCACAAGTGTGGCAAAAAGGATAGTAACATTGTCCCTTCTCTTTTTCTCTCATTTTTTTATTTGGGGCTTCTTTCATTTTTTGGCCTCTTTTTCTTTTCTTTTTTTATTTTTCGCCCGGAGTCTCATCCTGACTTGCGGGGGAATCATAATCTCCATCATCCTTTCCTCACATGGGACAATGCTCTAATAATGAAGATCATCACACTTTTATTTACTTACAACTCAAGAATTACAGCTCGATACTTAGAACAAAATATGACTCTACGTGAATGCCTCCGGCGGTGTACCGGGATGTGCAATGAATCAAGAGCGATATGTATAAAAAATGACGAATGATGGCTTTGCCACAAATACGATGTCAACTACATGATCATGCAAAGGAATATGACAATGATGGAGCGTGTCATAATAGACGGAACAGTGGATAGTTGCATGGCAATATATCTTGGAATGGCTATGGAAATGCCATAATAGGTATGTATGGTGGCTGTTTTGAGGAAGGATATGTGATGGGTTTATGGTACCGGTGAAAGTTGCGCGGTACTAGAGAGGCTAGCAATGGCGAAAAGGTGAAAGTGCGTACAATCCATGGACTCAACATTAGTCATAAAGAACTCACATACTTATTGCAAAAATCTATTAGTCATCGAAACAAAGTACTACGCGCATGCTCCTAGGGGGATAGATTGGTAGGAAAAGACCATCGCTCATCCCCGACCGCCACTCATAAGGAAGACAATCAAAAAATAAATCATGCTCCGACTTCATCACATAACGGTTCACCATACGTGCATGCTACGGGACTCACAAACTTCAACACAAGTATTTCTCAAATTCACAACTACTTACTAGCATGACTCCAATATCACCATCTTCATATCTCAAAACAATCATAAGGAATCAAACTTCTCATAGTATTCAATGCACTTTATATGAAAGTTTTTATTATATCCCTCTTGGATGCCTATCATATTAGGACTAATTTTATAACCAAAGCAAAGTACCATGCTGTTCTAAAGACTCTTAAAATAATATAAGTGAAGTACGAGAGTTCATCAATTTCTATAAAATGAAATCACCGCCATGCTCTAAAAAGATATAAGTGAAGCACTAGAGCAAAATTTGCCTAGCTCAAAAGATATAAGTGAAGCACATAGAGCATTCTAATAAATCACGATTCATGCGTGTCTCTCTCAAAAGGTGTGTACAGCAAGGATGATTGTGGAAAACTAAAAAGGGAAGACTCAAATCATACAAGATGCTCCAAGCAAAATACATATCATGTGGTGAATAAAAATATAGCCTCAAGTAAAGTTACTGATAGACAAAGACGAAAGAGGGGATGCCTTCCCGGGGCATCCCCAAGCTTAGGCTTTTTGACATCCTTGAATATTACCTTGGGGTGCCTTGGGCATCCCCAAGCTTAGGCTCTTGCCACTCCTTATTCCATAGTCCATCAAATCCTTACCCAAAACATGAAAACTTCACTACACAAAACTCCAATTGAAAATCTCGTAAGCTCCGTTAGTATAAGAAAATAAATCACCACTTTTGGTACTGTTGTGAACTCATTCTTTATTTATATTGGTGTAATATCTACTGTATTCCAAATTTTCAATGGTTCATACCCCCCGATACTAGCCATAGATGCATCAAAATAAGCAGACAACACGCGAAAATTGTCAAAGCAATAAGTTATTGCATCCGAGAAGGAAGGATGGAAGGCTCGGGCTCTGGCGACTCGGGTGCCTCCGCCGCCCCGCTGGTCGTCTCGCCCGCCGAGCCTCCCTCGCCATCGGTGTCCCCCTCCGCTGTGGCCTCCGCCACCCCCGCCGATCCCTCCTCCCCGCCGGCCCCTCCCCTCCCGTCCCCTGGACCCCCGGCCGGGTGGTTTGGGCGGACTGGGCGCAGGACGCCGACCGGGCCGCGGGCCGGCCGGTGGAGTGCCGCGGCCGCGTCCCCCCGCCCGCCCCGGCTCGCCCTGCGCCGCCCCGCTCCGCCGACGGCCTTACTCCCGGGCATGGGAGTTCGGCTGCCCGGGCGTGTGCTCGGCCCCCCCCGCCGGTTGCCGCGCGCCTCGCCGGTGACCGCAGGGAAAGGCTTGGCCTTTGGGGCTGGGGCTGGCCGCCGCCGCCACCAGCGCTCCCCCGGCTGGGGTGTGGCCGGCCGGGCGGACCTCGGCTCTGCCCTGGCCTGCTGAAAGGGCTCCGGCTAGCCCGCCCCGGTTCAGCCGGTCGGCCCGCCGCCGTCATCGGTCGCCGGCGTCCCTCTGCTTTCCCAACGTGCGCCTTTTCGACCCTTCATTGCCTTCTTCAGCTCTTCGCGGGTCTGCTGCTCCCCGTCCCCCCGCTACCTCGCTGTCCCTCGCCCGCCGGGCCGGCCGTCCACCGCGTCCTCCTCGTCCGGGGCGGCGGCTGGAAGCCTAGCCGGTGGTGCGGGTCATTTCCTGGGCTGGGCCTTGCCGTGTCGGGCCCCGGGTGCCAGCTGGGCCTGCTCCCCACCGCCAGGGTGGCCGGCCCATCGGGGCGGCCTGGGATCTGCGGGCCGGCCCAGCCTCCAGGCGGCGGCCCAGTGGCCTCGGCCCTCGCCCCCGCAAGCTGCCCCGCGGCCTCGGCCCAGATACCCCCCGCTCGGGGTGGAATCTTGCTCCCGAAAGGGTTTCCGCTTCAACCGTCTCTCCCTCCCGCTGCCCGACCCTGCTCCCTCCTCCCCCCGATCCCGCCGCCGCTGGCTCCCCCCTCCCCCCCTGCGATGCCGCCGTCCCTCCCCATCAGCCGCTCCTGGGGCGACGGCTCGGGGCGCCCCAAGCGGCCCCTGGATGACCCTCGTCCGTCGGGGCGCGCCTCACCGGAGGGCCAGCGGCGCGAAGCCGACCTCCGCCGCCAGCTGGCCAACCGCGATGGCCGCGACGCCCGTCGGTCTCCTGGCCGCGACGCGTGCCGTTCTCCGCCGCGTGACCTGCACCGGTCCCCCTCCCGAGATGCTCGTCGGTCGCCTCTCCGCGACTCTCGGCGCTCGCCGCCCCACCACGACCGTCGCTCGCCAGGCCGCGCGGAGGGCCTCTCCCCGGTGCGGGCCGACAGCCAGCTCTCCCCTCTTAGGATAGCCGTCCCGATCGGCCCCGCTTCCCCTCTCCCGCGCGTCGGCATGGGCGGTCCTCATCGCCCCCTCGGCCCGCGCCCTCCGACGCCGCGGCCACCCGCCGGTACCAGCCCCCAGGACCCAGCCGAGCCATCCTTCGGGCGATGGTGGCCACGGGACCCGCGGCCACCAAGGTGCCAAGAAGAAGAGGGGTGCCACTCGAACCCCCTCGACCACGGCTCTTGATTCCGCGTCATCGGCCGCGCCCAACTCCGGTGCCCCTCGCGACCCTCCTTCGTGCTTCAACTGCGGTGTTGTCGGCCACTACCAGGTTGAGTGCCCCAACCCACCGATGTGCTACCTCTGCAAGGAGTCGGGCCATCCCGCGGCTCTCTGCCCGGACCGGCCGATGACGGAGGAGCTCATGATGTACGGCCACGACATCGAGGGCCTCGGATTCTTCCACATCGAGGTGGAGGACGTCCCCCTCCCCCGTTTTCGTCGCTCCTTGCCGTCGTATCCATCGTGGGGGCCGGGGTCGCTTCGCCAGAGATGATCGAGGCGGACCTTAACCACCTCTACCGTCGCGTATGGGACTGGCAGGTGACTCCAACCTCGGATAGCTCCTTCACCGTGGTCTTCCCCGACGCTCTCAGCCTGGGCCTCTGCACCCATAGCGATGACATCACCCTCGCCCTCAACAAACTCGTCGTCAACATCTTTGAGCCCCTGTTGGACCCCAAGGCGGTTGCGTGCTGGACACTGCTTGGATCCTCATAGCGGGCCTCCCCGACATCGCCCGCTATGAGAAGGTGATCCGAAGCATGTCCAAGCTCCTGGGCAAGGTGGTGGTGGTGGACGAGCTCTCCCTCCGCAAGGAGGAGGAGGTTCGTGTCAAGGTCAAGTGCTTGGACTCCTCCACCCTCCGTGCCACCGTTCGTGTGTTCTTCAACGACCAGGGATTCGACCTCAAGATCTACCCCGAGCCTCCCAACCACGTCGGCCGCCCTCGACACCTCACTGATGGCCACTTTGGTGGGGGCGGCGCGGACCCCCGCGACGACTCCCACAACCGCCGTCCGCGCCCCTCCCGCCACGAGGATCCGGAGGACGATGACGAGCGCTCTGGCCACACCCGCTCCCCCTCACGGGACCCCTCTCCACCTCCGGGGTGTGGGGGCGCGGGTGCGGGCCGGTCGCGTGGGTTGACCTTCTCCGCCGAGGCCGCCCCCGCCACGCTTCCTGTCTCCTCTCCCTCCTCTTCGGCCGAGCTCAGCGACATCTCCAGCGTCAGCCTCCTCGTCCTCCCGGCATCTTCGCCGCGCTCGCCGTGCGTCCTTCCCGTGGTGGCCACGGCACCCTTGTCTCCGGCCTCGGCTTCTTTGCTGCCTCCGGCCTCGCCGACGTCGGTGCCTCCCTCCCTCGGATCCCCCCCCGATGGACCCCCCTGGGGCGGATGCGCCGCCGCCTCCCGCCTCCCCCCGGCCCCGGTTGACGACGCGCCGGCCCCGGACCCGCCCTCTCCTCAGGCGGTGTCTGGTGCCCGTATGATCCCTCCGGCGCCTGCTTCCCCGACTCGTCTGCTGCTGGTGGCCTCCGAGGAGGTGGTCACCCCCGTCGCCTCCCACCCGCCTCGGTCGGTGCCCTACGTCCGTCGGGCTCGAGCCTCGTCGACCCCGGTGACGGCTTCCCGCCGCAGCGCCCGGCTCGACGCGGATCGCCCGGCCGGCCTCCCGGCGCCGTCCATCTCCGAGCAGGCTAAGATCCGGGCTGCGGCCCGGAACCTCGAGTCAGGTGCGATCGACATCCCTTCCAGTTCTTCCAGCTGCTCTTTTTCTGCGCTCGAATCCGTTCTGCTCGGCCGCCTTGCCAGGGTGGCCCTAGATTCGTCCGTAGTTTTCAGGGGGGAGGTTGGCCCCCCCTTGGAACAGATTGCGGCCACCCAGGCCCGCGAGATCCTTGACGGGAAACTCACTGAGACACGGGCCCGCCTCCTCCGCACCCCGGCACCCCAGCCCTCTGGGACGTCGGTCGAGGAGATCCGTGGCCGCACTCGCTCTCGCACTGCCGCTCTTAGAGCCCACAGTGCTTCCACCGTCCTGGGGTCAAGCAGCCCCTCAATGGCGGTTTAGATGCGCGCCCTTTTCTGGAACATTTGCGGCTTCGGCCATGACGGCCGCCGCCGCCGCCAGCTAGTTTAGTACATCCGGGACGAGCACATCGACATCATCGCCATCCAAGAAACCATGCGCACGGATTTCTGTCTCCCCGAGCTTGACAGCCTTAGCTCCCACCTGTTCGCCTTGCATTTGCTCCCTTCTAGTGGGAACAATGGCCACTCGGGTGGCATCCTCTTAGGTGTTAAGGATGCCACCTTTGAGGTGGGAGGTATGGATCAGGGTGAGTTCTTCATTAGTATGGAGATCTTCGAGCGCGCGCTCAACTTCAAATGGGAGGTCATCATCGTCTACGGACTGGCGGATCACACCCGCTCCCCGACCTTCCTCGCCAAGCTGCAGCAGAAGATCTCCGCTTCCCCCCTACCTGTTGTGGTGGGTGGTGACTTTAACCTCATCCGCTCCTCGGATGAGAAGAACAACGACCGGGTTAATCGCCCCCGGATGCAGATGTTTAACGACTGCATCGCGGAGCTTGGCCTCCGTGAGCTTGAGCGCACGGGGGCCCGGTTCACCTGGACTAACCGCCAGGCGAACCCGACGCAGTTTATCCTGGACCGCGTCTTAGTTTCCCCGGAATGGGAGCTCAGATGCCCCCTGGCCTCGGTTCAGGCTATTACCAGGATCGGCTCTGCTGATGAGCGCCCCCCCCTTCCCCCCCCCCCCCCGGTTCCGGTTCAAGCTCTTCTGGCTCAACCAAGCCGGGTTCCGCGCGGCTGTTGCGGCTAAGTGGACCGCCGCGCGCGACTCCCCCCACCGCGCCATGTCCGCGGTCGACTCCTGGCAGTTTTGCGCCAAGCTAGCCCGCCAATTTATGAAGGGCTGGGGCGCGAACCTCGGCCATGATATCCATGACCGCAAGAAGGCCCTCTTGAGTGCCATCCAGGCCCTGGACGCCCGTGCTGACTCGTCCGGGATCTCCCCGGATGAGTGGATGTTGAGATATGATCTCAAGGACCAGCTCTCGGTCATTTACGCCGACGAAGAGGCCTACTGGCGGTTGCACGGCACCCAACGGTGGGTGCTCCAGGGCGACGCCAACACGGCCTACTTCCAGGCGGTTGCCAACGGCCGGCGTTGCCGCAACTCCATTCACTCCCAGTGGGCGGGTGATACTCAGCTTGTTCGACCCTCAGACATCCGCGCCCACGTAGATGGCTTCTATAAAGCCCTTTTCACCCACACCCCTCGGGGTCGGGCTGCGCTGGCCCCCGATACCTGGTCGTGTGCCCAGCTTGTTTCCGCCGAGGCCAATGCCGCTTTAGTGGCACCTTTCTTGGAGGAGGAGGTCCTTGCGGCGATTAAAGGCATGAACCCCTCCTCGGCTCCGGGCTCGGATGGATTGCCAGTATTGTTCTTTAAAACATTCAGGCAAACCATCAAACCGGAGGTCATGGCCCTCTTCGGCGAGTTCTTCTCTGGGACCATGGACCTTGGGCGCCTGAACTATGGGATCATTACCCTCATCCCAAAGGTTCCTGGGGCCTCGGACATCCGCCAGTTCCGCCCGATCACCGTGATTAACGTGATCTTCAGGATCCTGGCCAAAGGGTACGCCAATAGGGTGACCCTTCTTGCGGACTCTGTCACCCACCCCAACCAATCCGCCTTCATCCAAGGCCGATTTATTTTGGATGGGGTGTTGGTCTTTCACGAAGTCCTCCATGAAGTTCGATCCAAGCACCACCGCGCAGTGTTCCTTAAGCTCGACTTTCACAAGGCCTACGACACGGTCCACTGGCCCTTCCTTCGGGAAGTATTGCTTCGGAAGGGCTTCGACGACCGCTGGGTGACACGGGTTATGCAACTCGTCACCTGCGGCCGGACGGCGGTCAACATTAACGGCGAGATCGGGCCTTACTTCCCCACCTTATGTGGGGTTCGCCAGGGTGACCCGTTCTCCTCGTTCCTCTTTAACATGGTTGTCGATACCCTTGCGGTCATCCTTGATAAGGCCAAAGCCTGCGGCCATATCCGGGGCGTTGTCCCCCACCTTGTGGACGGAGGAGGGGTCTCCCTCCTCCAATATGCGGACGACACCATTGTCATGGTGGAGGGCTCCGTGTCCAACATCGCCAACCTGAAGTTCCTCCTCCTGTGTTTCCAACAGATGTCGGGACTCACCATCAACTTCGACAAGAGCGGAGTGATGGTCCTCGGCTACCCCCTGGACGAAGCTTTGTCCATTGCGGACCGACTTAACTGCCGCCTGGGCACCTTCCCCACCACCTACTTGGGGGTGCCCATTAGTCACTCCAGACTCACCGTCGGGGATCTTCGCCCGACGGTGATTAGGATGCAGCACAGGGTCGAACCCTGGAGGGGACGCTGGCTGTCGAAGGCTGCCAGGGTGATCCTAATCAACTCCTCGCTGGTTAGCCTTCTCTGGTTTCTCATGAGCTTCTACAGCCTGCATGAGACCCTCCATCAGGTGGTGGCCAAATACCAGTCGAGGTTCTTCTGGGCTGGCAAGGGCGACAAGCAGAAGTACCATATGGTGAGCTGGCCCGACATCTGCAAACCCAAAGACCAGGGGGGCCTTGCGATCCTGTCCTCCCGACGCATGAACATTGTCCTCCTGACCCGATGGCTGTGGCGTATTGCCAATGGGGAGGGAGGCCTCTGGCTCTCCATCATCCATAATAAGTACCTCCGTGGCCAACCTCTTGCCTTTTGCCAACGTACGGGTGGTTCCCATTTCTGGCAGTCCGCGATCCAGCTTCTGCCCGTACTACGCATCGGCACATCCATCTCAGTTGGCTTCAAAGCCTCGACCTTGTTTTGGTTCGACCGTTGGCTTGGGGACGCCCCCCTGGCGGCAAGTTTCCCAGAACTTTTTGCCATTGCGACTGACCCTCGGGTCTTTGTCGAGACGGCCCTCATTGACTTAGGGCGTCTCGCCTTCCGGCGCCCCTTTGGCCCCCTCGAGGTGGCCGCCTGGGACTCCCTCCTCCAAGACATCGCACTTATGTCGATGGACGTGGCAGAGGACTGGGATGTCCTGTCCTGGCGCCTCGAGCCCTCTGGACGTTTCTCCACGAAGTCCCTGTACGGCGCCATTGCTCCCTTGACGGCCCCGGAACCTTTTAGCCCGATCTGGGACATCCGTCTCCCGCTGAAGATCAGGATCTTCCTGTGGCAATGGATCCGTGGATGCCTCCCCTCTGGGGTTGAAGTCCTCAAGCGTAATGGCCCGGGTGATGGGATGTGCCCCATTTGTGGCACGATTGAGGATGTGAACCACATCTTTTTCTCGTGCCACTCTGCCCAATTCCTTTGGGCCTGCTTCCGCGAAACGGTTGGCGGACAGTGGTGTAATACCAACTTTCCCGACCTACTTGCCAAGCTTAACGCCTGCCCTGCTCGCTACCGCCATATTAGATGGTTGTGCGTTGGGGTTCTCGCTTGGACGCTTTGGAACATTCAAAATAAGCTTGTTATTCAGAGGGTGCCCCTCCGTCGTGCGACTGACGCAATCTTCAAATTGTGTGGTTACCTGTAGCTTTGGCGGCCGCTTAGCCGCCCCCAGGACCGAGACATCATCACCGCCCTCCTCTCCGATCTTCACTCGATGGCGCTCCGCGTGGCTCCCCCGCTGCCGCCTCCTCCACCTGAGCCTGACTAGACTGCCTGGCGGTTATGTGGTTTGTGGCGTGTGTGTTTTGGGTTTAGGGATTGTTGTGCTGTGCCCTCTGCATTGACCCTTTCGTGTACTATTTGTCCATGTGGACGCCGTATGTGTGTGCGTGTGTGTGTATTGGACCTTGTTGGATGCTTGTTGTGCGGTTGGCTTTATAATATAAAGCGGGGCGAAAGCCTTTTTCGGAAATCTGTCAAAAACAGAACAGTCTGTAGCAATCTGGATATTTCGAATACTTTTGAAACTCCAAAAATCCTGAGAAATTAGGAAGTCCTAAGAAATTTGTATATTAATCTTCTGCAAAAAGAATCATCTAAAAATCCCGTTCCTATGATTTACTAAAATTATTTTCGTGCGCGCAATAGTTTCTGTTTCTCATCGGGATCAAAACAACTCTCACAGTAAGCTATCCCAAAGGTCTTACTTGGCACAAACACTAATTAAAACACAAAACCACATCTAACCAGAGGCTAGCTGAAATATTTATTCAAGAACAGGAAATAAAAATATTGGGTCGTCTACCAAGTAGCGCTTTTCTTTAAAGCCTTTTAGCTAGGCATTGAGATTTCAATGATGCTCACATGAAATACAAGAATTGAAGCGCAAGGAGAGCATCATAAAACATGTGACAAACACACTTAAGTCTAACATACTTTCTATTCATAGGTATTTTATAAGCAAACAAATTATCAAGGCAAGCAAAAACTAGCATATGCAAGGAAGAAGAAAGAGACGGTAGCAACCTCAACATGAAGAGAGGTAATTTAGTAATATGAAAATTTCTACAACCATATTTTCCCCTCTCATAATAATTACATGTACGATCATAAGCAAATTCAACAATATAGCTATCCATGACATATTCTCAACACGATCCACATGCATACAAAGTTGACACTCTTCCAAAATAGTGGGATTAACATTAACTAAAGTCATGACCTCTCCAAACCCACTTTTATCAAAAAATCATAAGATTTAACATTCTCCAAATGTGTGGATCTAGAGTTGACACTCTTCGAAGCCCACTTTCAATATTATTGCAAACATTATTATCAATCTCATATTCATCATGGGGCTTAAATAAATTTTCAAGATCATAAGAAGAATCACCCCAATCATGATCATTGCAACAAATAGTGGACATAGCAAAACTAGCATCCCCAAGCTCAGGGTTTTGCATATCATTAACACAATTTACATTAATGGAATTTATAATAACATCATTTCAATCATGCTTTTCATTCAAGGCACTATCATGAATCACTTTATAATTTTCTTCTTTCAAGACTTCATCACAATATTCAGATTCACGACTTTCAAGCAAAACCTCATAAAGATAACCTAGTGCACTCAACTCACTAGCAATTGGTTCATAATAATTTGGTCTTTTAAAAAGATTAGCAAGTGCATGAGGATCCATATCAATAGATTTTTATCAAGCCAAGATGCAAGCAAAAAGAAGGCACATGGTAACAAAATATCGAATGGAAGAAGGGCAAAGAAAAGGCGAATCTTTTCAAAAATCATTTTAGAAGTGGGGGAGAGGAAAACAAGAGGCGAATGGCGAATAATGTAATGCGAGGGATGACAGTTTATGGTGGGTACTTGGTATGTCTCGGCTTAGCGTAGATCTCCCCGGCAACGGTGCCAGAAATCCTTCTTGCTACCTCTTGAGCTTGCGTTGGGTTTTTCCTTGAACAGGAAAGGGTGATGCAGCAATGTAGCGGAAGTATTTCCCTCAGTTTTGAGAACCAAGGTATTAATCCAGTAGGAGACAACACAACAAGCCATCGAATACCTGCACAAACAAACACCAACTTGCCAGCAACGCGACAAAGGAGTTGTCAATCCCTTCACGGTTATTCGCAAAGTGAGATCAGATAGAGATGGATAAACGGTAAAGTAATATTTTTGGTATTTTTGGTTTATGGAACGGAAAGTAAAGATTACAAAATATGGGAACGGTAACGGAAATTAGCAAGTTGACGGGAAACTAATATGTTGTGAAATAGACCAGGGGGCCATAGGTTTCACTAGGAGCTTCTCTCAAGATAGAATTTATTACGGTGGCTGAACAAATTACTGCCGAGCAATTGATAGAAAAGCGCAAAGTTATGACAATATCTAAGGCAATGATCATGAATATAGGCATCACGTCCGTATAAAGTAGACCAACTCCTGCCTGCAACTACTACTATTACTCCACACATCGACCGCTATTCAGCATGCATCTAGAGTATTAAGTTCATAAAGAACGGAGTAACGCATTAAGCAGGATGACATGATGTAGAGGAATTAACTCAAGCAATATGATGAAAACCCCATCTTTTTATCCTCGATGGAAACAATACAATACGTGCCTTGCGGCCCCTGCTGTCACTGGGGAAGGACACCGCAAGATTGAACCCAAAGCTAAGCACTTCTCCCATTGCAAGAAAAACCAATCTAGTTGGCCAAACCAAATCAATAGTTCAAAGAGACTTGCAAAGATATCAAACCATCCATATAAGAATTCGGAGGAGATTCAAATAATATTCATAGATAAGCTGATCATAAATCCACAATTCGTCGGATCTCGGCAAACACACCGTAAAAGAGTATCACATCGAATAGATCTCCAAGAACATTAAGGAGAACATTGTATTGAGAATCAAAGAGAGAGAAGAAGCCATCTAGCTACTAGCTATGGACCCGTAGGTCTGAAGTAAACTACTCACGCTTCATTAGAGAGGAAATGGTGTTGATGTAGAAGCCCTCCGTGATCGAATCCCCCTCCGGCAGGATGCCGGAAAAGGCCCCAAGATGGGATCTCACGGGTACAGAAGGTTGTGGCGGTGGAAGAGTGGTTTAGTGGCTCCCCTGGATGTTTTGGGGGTATAAGAGTATATATAGGAGGAAGATCTAGGTCAGGGGATCTACGAGGGGCCCACAAGGTCGCGGGGCACGCCCTCCACCCTTGTGGCCGCCTCGTGGCACTTCTGACTTGCACTCCAAATCTCCTGGGTGTCTTCTTGTCCAAGAAAAATCGTCGCGAAAGTTTTATTCCGTTTGGTATTCCTTTTCTGCGAAACTCTAAAACGAGGAAAAACAGAAACTGGCACTGAGCTCTAGGTTATTAGGTTAGTCCCAAAAATCATATAAAATAGCATATTAATGCATATGAAACATCCAAAACAGATAATATAATAGCATGGAACAATAAAAAATTATAGATACATTGGAGACGTATCACGCGTCGAGGTGGACGCGTTAGTGTTCCCAGTCTCGCCAGCACGCGCGTCAGAGGATGCGTCGGCTCCCCGCTACCAGGAGAACCTCGCGCCGCCCGCCGAGCCCCCCAGAGGAGCTTTGGAAAGAAATTGAGGTCGCCTTGTGGGAGGCTTTGCCTCCGGAAGAGTGCGCCAAAATAGAGGCGGAGAAGAAGGCCAAGGAAGAGTAGCGCGTTGCGAGGCATGATACCTGGCAGGCCTATGTCGCGTCCGAGAAAGTCAGGCAATTGGCTCTTTGGCAGAAGGCTCGTGCGAGGGCCGTGAGGGTGGCATAGGACGCCCGTGCCAAAGCCCTGAGTGTAGTCGGGCCCAAGCGCCTCATCTACGCTTGGCGGTACGTGGACCGGGTGCACGCTTCCAGCAAGGAGGAGTACCTGTTGGCGCCGGATCACCACACCGGTCAGATTGCGCTCGCCCGCCGGCAAGCCGCCAATCAGCACCTCACAAGTTGCGAGGCTGAGGAAGAGGCGTTGTGTCGGCGCGCTGGGAAACAGCCGCGCACCAGGACACTCGTGGCGCGCCGCAAGCGCTCATGCGAGCATCGTGGCTTTTATTAGGAATAATTTAGTTTCATAAGGCGATCTCAGTAGTTTTGGAACGCAAATGATAAATCCTGAACATTCTGGAATTATTACCGTCCTTAATTAAGTATGTAAAAGTAAAAGTTTGGAAACCCTGTGTATCCGTACACATTTTGTAAGTATGTGCATATAGCACAAACTTTACTATATATCGCACTACACATCTCTCTATATATGCTTGCAGATTGTGCTACTACTATTACTTATGTACGTGCAAATGCACATTTTAACATTACGATGTGGTTTTTGTAAAAGTAGAAAAACAACACTAGTCAAGCTTGTGAAACGATTCAATGCAAAAGAAATGCAAAAATGCTCGTTTGATTGTTTACTTTTAGCTTCCTTCTCTGTGGTTATTTCTCTATCGTACTTTGTACGAAGTATCTCACTGGTCGGGAAGGCATGCAAATTCCCAAACCGCTTCCTACACCCTGTATAGAATTTTTTTTCCTAACAAGTTGTGTCGTGCAATTGGAATTCCAACTTGAGTACTACTACTAGGAGTACCAAGGGCCAGTTTTTTTAGGCTTCTATATTAGTAATACCATAACTACTACCTCCGTCCTGGTTTATTGGTCCCCATTGTAATCTGTGTCAAATTTTGACCATAAATTTAACTAATGAAATGTTTATGCATGTCACCCAAAATTATATAACTTTTGTTGACATGCACTAACACTTTATGAGTTAAATCTTTGGTCAAAAATTAGCACAAATTACAATGGTGACTAATAAACCAAGACGGAGGTAGTAGTTTAGAAGCCCAAAAATGAGTGAGGTGCCTTATGTTACTCTCCACTGTGACTAGTCTTATGGGAAAAGCTGGGGAAGAGACGGCTTATTTTTTAAACCACCAAAAGAACTGGCCCTAGGAGTAGTAGCTAGGGATACTAGGAGTAGTAGCTAGGGATCGAGTGTGCAAGATGAACCGGACAAAGTAAATGCAGAGAGATGAAATGCAAAAAAGACGGAGGGATGTGATGGTTGCTTGTCCGTTTATTTTACCAGGCCACTTATTACTGGGAGTGGTGGGCTTTTGTGATATGACGGCTTTACTGCCGCGCCATGAGCGGGGTGAGACTCCCGTGCAGCGCCACCCTCTACACTAGTGCTACTACCTCGGTCGTGGTTTATTAGTCCCCCATTGAATTTGACTGAAGATTTAACTGACAAAATGTTAGTGCATGTCAACAAAAACTATATCGTTGGATTTGTATTTGAACATAGTTTTCAATGATATAATTTTTTGTGACATGCATGAGCATTTATTGTACTATATATAATGTTATTTAAACTAGCGGTGTGACCCGCGCATTTGCGCGGCTAGATCTTATTTATTTGTATAAAGACGTCATCTTAGATTTTGACTCACTTTTGGGCACTCTTTTTTTTGACTATCTGTTTTATGGATGTGTTTGGATAAAATTATAAATAATATCATCACACAAAAAAATCTGCAAGGAAAATAAAATTTGCATTTCACATGGAAATAAAAATAATCTATGGTAATGCTAATGTTAGAAAAGTTTGAAAGCACACATTGTTGTCGGTGTATGCATTTATATTTCGTCACCAATATGTAGTTAGAAAACTAAAGCATGGACAATATTCTGATGCTATCTAAATATCTCCTCGAGAATTTTCCATCCAAAATTATATTAGTTTAAACTTCCTTTCATCCACCTACCACATCATTTGTGAAATTAATTACATATTACATTGTTCTATTTGTGTGTCCTTCATGTATCTAAATGCTTTACAAAAAAATCAATTTCCGAAATGCATGCCGTCAATTGGCCATCAACTTAGTGCCTTCATCCTTACATACGCACCAAAATTTACTAATAATTCTTGTGTAAATTCTGATTTTCACATGTCGTTTGTGTGAAATTGCATTCCTAAGAAAAACTAACTTGATTTGTTATTATACACCTCCAATGATTTGTAATTCCAAGACTTATTATTGTAGCCACAACAACATTTTCCTTCTTTGGCATGGTATGCTCCATCTTACACATATCACACTGCCAGTGGTCTACCGATTCTCTTTACCATATGATGTCCATACCCTTTTTGTGATTTGTACAGCTGCAAATGGACTTGTGTCCCTTCTGAATTTATCACTTCCTGGCCGCTTTCATACATTGGCCTTTTTTTTCCTTTGTTAATTAATAGTGCACATTGTTGCCTTCAAATGATATTCAAAATATGTAAATTGAAACTGGTATCTTCGCAATACTAATATGCTCCCTTTATGAAAAAATCTACATTGAAATTACTTCCCTCCTGTATATACCAATTAAAATTGTGTATATAGTACTCAGATGTATTATGTGATATTAGAGTATATTTTGAACTTTGCTATTTATGGACTATATATGTATTATGTAGGTTGCTACTTTCCTTTTATTTGTATTTCAAAAATCACATATAAAAATATATGCAGTATTCATCTATATAAAAATGAATATTTAATATAGATCATTTTGAATTAGATTATATAGTTTTCAGATGGGATTTCTTTACAAAGCCAAATTACTAACATTAGTTCTCTTTCAAATATTCATTTATAAAATAGCTACATTCTTAAAATCGGACGTTGATTTTTTTAACTAAATAGAGTCACGTTCTTTACTTTGTACAAATATTTCAGTTTAAATCATGCAAAAATTCAATTTGAAAATTTATATTTAGTAGTTGGGTGCTGCCAGCACCAATTATGTCAAGTGCTAAGATGACCCATGATGTTAGTGATGCAACGCAGCACTGATTGCTATCTGGTTGGCCGTAAAGCCTTTTTTTTTTCTTCCTTTGCCTTTTGTTTTGAACAGTTTGGTTTGCTTTGTGATTTACTGTAGATTCTAATAGGGAAACGTTTGGAGCCCGGGCACCGGCCAAAGCTTCGGCCGGTCCAGTCCACGCGCGCGCGATGCGACCCACTCGCGAGCAGCCACGTGGCGCGATGGACCCAAAACGACTAGTCCTCCTCCCTTTTCTCTTCTTCCTCTCGCGCATCTCTCTCTTTCTCTCTCCCTGCTGCCATGAATCAAGCATCGCCCTGCGCCGCAGGCCTCCAAGGCGCGCCGCCGTTCAGCAGATCTAGCCGCCCTCGCCCAGATCCGCGCGGATCCGCGTGCATCGGAGCTCTCCTACCTCGCCGGACCCGGGCACGCCGGAGCTGCAACCAGCCATGGCAGGACTGCACCCCGCGCCGCAAATTTGCTGGAACCTCGACGTCGCGGCGAGACGACGGATGACCATTTTTTGCTACAATTGTGTTTTGGTTTTGCTACTACCATAGAGTTTTTTTGCTGGAACCGATGGTATTTTTTGCTTCAATCAGAGATGCGCGATAGCTGGGGAGGCTGGCGAGTGCTACGACCGTTGACACGAAAGCTTCAACCCAAGATTAAAAATGCTTCAACCGTATACACAGAAAGCTGTAAGCGTTCAGTGCTATCGAGGAAAGCTACAACCGTCTATATAAAATGCTACAACCTTTGATGAAAAAAGCTTCAACCGAACGATAGAGAAAAGCTTTCACCCAGACGCTGCTCAAAAAGAAAAAAGTTTCAGTCGTTTACAGAAAAGCTTCTACCGTAGAGGAAAAAGCTTCAACCTTTGAGAGAGAAAGCTACAACCAGACTCTGCAGAATCAGAGAAGTTGCAACCGTTGACGTGAAAAGCTTCAACCATAGTTTGAAAAGCTGCAAACGACGGAATAGAGAAGTTTCATCGGACCACTATGAAAAGATTCAACCGTAGTTTGAAAAGCTTCAACCGCTGAATTGAAAAGCTTCAATGGGTTTTTATAAAAAAGCTTCAACTCGCTTTATAGGACGCTTCAACCCGCGAGCACACAACAAAAAAGTTGCAACCGTTGACGTGAAAAGCTTCAACCATATTTTTGAAAAGCTTCAACCCGGCGACAAAAAGCTGGACTAGCACCTCACCGTTGATGCAATGGCTTCACGGCGGAGCTGCAGCGGCGACGAACTCGAGGGACCGGCGGTGAACTACTGGCGACTTCACGCGGAGCCGCGGCCATCGGCCGTGAGCGGCGTTGCTACAAGCTGGACGGGGCGGCACTCCTTCGTCAGAGTTGCGACCTTTGCCGGCAGGAGCTGCATGTGGCGGAGCTGGCGAGAGCCACGGCGGACCGAGGGCGGGCCACGCGGGCGACGGTGACGCTGGAGAGGAGCCGGCGGCCGGGAGGATGCCCAGGCCCGAGGGCGGCGCTCGCGCTGCCGCGGAAGGAAAGAAGGGGATAGGAGGAAGACAACGGCCCTGGATCGAACGGCTAGAGCTCGCGCATCGGACGGTTGGTGCTGGACCGGCCCAACAGTTGGGCCGACGCACCGGCGCAGATCAGCGCCCATTCTAATACGGACATGCACGCATGAGCTTGGTTCATTTTCGGTCTCGTATCCTATACAAAAACATATACTTTTTTATTCTGGGGAACACGCACATGTAGCACATCGTTGGGCCACGTTTTTTTTTTTTTGCCGGGATAACTGGTGACACGATGGATGGTTAGATCGTGTACGTGTGTGATGCAAATAATTGTTTTCTTTTGACCGAGATGTCTGATGCAAATAATTGTAATTCCTATTGCTTTTGGTAACTTTTTGGTCTTTCAACTCAACCATTGTTATCTAAATCAACGGTGTATATATATTTTTAACCTTTGTCTTAGAAACCGATATATGTTAAACTACTAATATATATTCCCTCCATCTCAAAATAAGTGTCTCAACCTTAGTAAAAATTTGGCACTAAAATTAGTACAAAGTTGGGACACTTATTTTCGGACGGAGGGAGTAGTAAAAGTAATTGTTTGTTAAAAAGATAAAAATACGCTTGAAATCACCCCGAAAGCAGGCCATTCGTTTGCTGAACCATATATACAAATTTACAATGCGGGTTGAAGAGAGAAAATAAATATATGCTCAAGAATATCACATAAAAGTAAAGCATGAGGAAATTCATTTTGTAGACCTTTAATATAGCTGATCATAGTAATTTCATTTTTTTAAATCTATCCGAACATTATATGATCATTGGTTCTTAATCCAATGGATTTTGTAAGAAAAAGTCCAGAACATTGGCCATCAAAGAAATACATAGTTACCTCACAACCGAATGATTTGACACACATGCACAATGCATATCCCATCTAGAAAATTAAAACAAATGCATATACCACTGCAAAGAAAAAACATGCATATATCTCATACCGCTTGCAAAAAAACACGTATATCTCACAAACGGATGCATACATAATATGTAGCCTAGCTGGTATAATCCATGCTGTAGTGGGTACCATGAAAAATCAATTAACAGGAGATAGATTGATCAACGCGCCTTGTTCACATCTAGATACTTGTGTACCGTATGTGTTTATGTTGTACTCGGTCAAAGCACCTCAGTTACCTCTTAACCCGAATTGATCGCGCCGCCACAATCGCCGAATCCTTCCGCGGCCTCGCCGGCTGTGTTTTTGTCCAGCCACATGCGCCTCTTCTATTGTCGTGTAGCTCATAGTGCCGCTGATACAATCATACATATCCTTTAGGTATAGACGTAAGCGTTGATTGATTGCTACTACGCTTTTCTAAATTGCAGTTTGGCCGCTTGCCGGCTCGCCGCCGGCGAGGTCGCACGAAGCATGAGGTATTCATCACTTCGAAAAGCTGGAATCCTAGGTATATATGCATGCACCACCGATCCAGATATTTGCTAATAATTTGTCCTTGTCCTACTCATAATAGGATTACGCACGTACGCCAACTTGCCTATACACGTACGTTGTAGCATGGCTTTTTTATCTCCAGCTTACTCCTTCTAAATTATCTTTTTTTCCTTATCAAACTTTTTTTAAAGAATCTCTTGCCAATCTGAACCGCTCAGTTTACGTCTTCTGTCCACCACGTTGGGCCAATATTTTTTTCTAGAGAATCTCCTGCCAATCTGAACTGCTCAGTTTACGTCTCCTGTCCATCACGTTCGGCCTTGGTTGGAAAACATAGCTATTGGTACGTGACATGCTAATTGTTTGTACGTAACAATATTTGTGTAACGTTTACATCATTAAATCTCAGCCCTTAATATATAACATTAGCGGTCAAGATAATTTAATCTGTGTGGACGAACGTAATGACTTGTTTGCCCCTAGTTTTATGCCCCTAGTTGGGTCACACTCCGCAGGTTTACCCCTAGTTTCCAAAAACACTTGTTCCTGCCCAAACCACTTTGCTCCTCTTATGCTTTTGCCCTTTGACCGTTTGACCATCACTTTGAAAACTTCATAAAAAATGCATAGTAACTCAGAAAAATTCAAATAAGATATCAAAATGTTCAGAAAAGCATCACCTATATGTGCATGTCATTTGCATTCATGAAAAAAGTGTTGGCCAGTCCCCATCTCAGTTTTAGCTCATATGGTCTTAGCGCGAACAGTAAACTCTAAAAAAATTCTAAAAATTCTAAAGAAAATTTGGTGGCAAACTTTGACCAATGTTTTGAGTGCTTACCAAGTTTCATAAGGGAATGGCATTCCTGAAAGTCACGGTAAAAAATGAAATTTTGGAGTATTGTTTTTTGTTTTTTTGCGACGACTTCCACGAATGTCATTCCCTTATGAAACTTGGCAAGCACTCAAAACATTGGTCAAAGTTTGCCACCATCTTTTTTAGATTTTTTTTAGAGTTTACTGTTGTCGGCGTACAAAAGTAGGGGCTCTCCTTTTTACCCCTTTACTTGTGCACGGGTAGTCAGAGCCGCGCCCGCGGCCACACTAAGTAGGGCAGAGGAGGGAAGCCAAAGGCACAAGACAACCAAAGCAACGCCAAGACACGAGACACAAAGAGCAAGAGGGCGAGGTGGACTCCCCCAGCAAGACCCTTGCCAGGGCGGCCTCCGCAGCCCCGGCAAGAGCCTTGCTGAGGCAACTTGCCCAATGCCAGCAGAGCGCGCCACCCTTGCGCCCAGGGGTTCCAACACCATCAACCACATTAGAACCAAGGCTCGGGGGGCACCTCCATGGTGGCATGCAGATCTTTGTGAAGATCATAAGCACACAAGATCAGATGAGGACCAGAAGATGACGATCCTCGGCAAGATCCTGGCCGAGGAAATCCACAAGACCCCCCGGCAAGATCCTTGCCGAGGATGACCGCGATGCCACGGCAAGACCCTTGCCGAGGACACCTGCGGGGCCACGGCCAGGCCCACATCTGCCAAGACTCCACCGTCGTTCCCATACAGCTGCTAGCCCAACCAGTTGGGCAGGCACCTGCGTGGCGACGCGCGGCCTCCAGGCCAACTCAGCAAGCACCTGCGTGGTGGCATGCAGATCTTCGTGAACACTCTGCCACCGCGCCAGCCCAGCAGCCAGCCAATGTGGCGCTACAACGCCTCATTAGCTCGGACGCGCGTCGGAGCCAGCCGAGGCGGCGACAGCTGGGACGAGCTTCCCCGCCGTCCCCGATAAAGCAAGAAGGGAACGTCGGCAGCGCATTAAATGCGTTTGTCCGACGGTGCCAGAGGATAGACTTAACCACTGTATACCTTTCCACCTCCTGTGCGCCACTGTGGCGACCCCTTTTGTCTATAAAAGGAGGCCCGAGGCATACTGGAGAAGGATTCAGATCTTTTGGACTACGCATGCACCACAGCTAGTCCGAGAGCTCAAGAACACTCAAATATACACCAAAGCAGGACTAGGGTATTACGCGCCCTTGCGGCCCAAACCTGGGTAAACGATCTTTGTGCTGACAGCTAGACCCGCTCTTTGCACAACCCCACGCCCGCCAACCATAGAAGGGATCCCAGTGATTCCATAGGTGTCGTTCCCACCGACATCTTTGGCGTGCCAGGTAGAGGGGGCGCAGTTGTGGAAATCTGGTTTGGTTCGAGCAACGGCTTCATCGTGGTTGTCACTCCAAGGAAGAAGACGACCAAACAAGCGGCATCATCGGCGGATGCAGTGAACGCTCGCGCAGCGGCATAAAAGCTAAGTCATGCAAAACTTTGAGTAATTCCTTTTTATATATATGGTTATCGTCCCCGAAGATCTTGCCCTGTGTATGGAAAACCTACACGCAATCGGGCCCTTCCACTATTGGCAACACCCTTGCTCTGTTCCGAGTCTGCTCAACAGTTCGAGCGGCTGCGTCAAGAATGGCAGGGTGGCCTTCTACAATTGGCAACGCTCTCGTCCTGTCTTGAGTCCGCTCGACAGTTCGAGCAGCCGCGATAAGAGCGGTAAGGTGGTTTGCCTGGCAGCAAGCACACCCGGCAGGCCATTGGGGATCCGTCCTCAAGGCGCCGCGACCTGGGTTTACGCGCCGGCAAGCTTGCCCGATTAACGTAGGGTGGACATACAAAGGGAGATCAAACGGGAGAATAACATGCATCATTTCAGGGTACTGCAGAGTTATATTACATCAAATAATCGTTGCGGTTCTAACTTAAGATAAAACTGTATTGGTCTTGAACTCGCAGAGGCGATAAGAAAACGGGGTGCCTAGTCCCGGCGCTGGCCCTCTATCCTCCGAACTCCGTCGACGCGGCTGATGACGGGCTCAATACGCTCCTAGAGCGCCGCGAGGTCCACACCCTCGGGCAAGCTCTCCAGCGCGGCGTCGAAGTCGAGGTTGGGGTTCTAGTACGCCACCTTGGTGAGGACCTTGGTCATGGCACCCTGGCAAAGCCTCCGAGCCTCATCGGCCAGAGAGGCCGCCCGGTTGGAGCGGAACTGCTCCAGGGCTCCGACAACACCCTCGAAGAATAGGGTCAGCTTAGCGTTGGGACCCACGTTCGGCTCCGGGGCGTACCTCACGTTTGGCATCCCCATGGCAGCCAGCTTCGTGGTGATCCTGCCGGTGATGTCCTCGAGGCGGCTGATCCAGAGGTTTTCGCCCTTCACGTAATCCTCGTGGTTGGCGGCAACGTTCCTCCAAAGCCGCCTCTCCTCCTCCAAGCCCTTGGTCAGGGTCTCCTCCCGGGCTCTGACCTCTGAAAGCGTCCCCTCAAGACCCTCCAGCTTCAGCTTCAGGTCTTTGACGGAGTCGTTGGCCTTGGAGAGCTGCTCAGCCTTGCTGAGGACTGTGGCCTGCACCTCCACCAGAGCACCGTTGAGCGTATTCTTCTCCTTCGCCAGCTTCAGGGCCTGTTCCTTCAGCCCATCCCGCTCCACCTCCATCTCTTTCACCTTGCCGGCATGGACCAAGGCATGCGCATCGAGCGCCTCCTTATGCCTCTGCTCCAGCTCCTGGGTCTGTTGCACGACAAGCTTCTCGACCTCCTCATCCTTGCCGCGGAGGGTCGCGACGAGCTTCTCCTCACGAGCGGCAAGGTCCTTCTCCTGGGAGTTCAACACGGCCTGGTGCTAGTGCCGAGCGGCCTCGTCCTTGGCGGCATGTTCCCTCGCTGCCTCTTGAGCCTTATCGATGTCGGCCTGCTTCTTGACAAGCTCCAGCTTGTGCTCGGCCAGCAGGTCCTGGGCAACCTTCAAGTCCTCATGGGCTTGGCAAAACCAAGCCTGCATCTCGGCGACGCGCCCCTCGAGGTCCGCCTCCGCCTTGTCCACCGCCGCCATTCTGGACTTGGCCTTGTCCAGGCGGGCACGGTGAAGCACCCGGAGCTTCTGGAAGTTGGCGTTCATGGCCCGAAGGAGCTCCTCCTCCTGGGAACCGCCGCCACCGGCGCTCGGCTCGTCGACAACCTCAAGCCCGGCGTCGACGAGCACCTCGTCATCGAACACCTCCCCCTTGGTGGGCGCCCTGGTGCTCGCCATCCCTGGGAGGTGGACGAACAGATCATTGCTCACCTTGAGGTACCTGCCGAGCCGGAGGCAGCAAAGGAGGAAGGCTGGTCATCGACCATCCCCTCCTCGGCAGCGGCCTTGCCGGCCTCCTCGGTAGTGGCCTTGTCGGCCTCCTCGTCGGGCCCCTTGGCGGCATCCTTAGCAGCGGTCTTGGCGGCCTCCTCGGTGGCGATCTTGCTGGCCTCGGCCTCGGCATCCCTGGCGACTTCCTCGATGACGGTGTCGATGACCTCTCGGTCCGCCGAGGAAGGGCCTGGACACCAAGAAAGGGAATACGGCGGAGCCAAGGTCAAGGCCCAAGAAGAAGAAGGAAGGACAGGGACGGGAAGTGAGCAAACTTACTCGCACTGGGCTGGGAAGAAGTGGCGCCCTCCCCGCCAACGTTCGTTGCCGGGGTGGAACCACCGGCACCCAAGTTCGTCTCCTCCTCCTCCTCCATGGGCGTGGGCTCGGTGGTGGATGCCCTTGCCGGGGACGCCCCTCGGGGCGGCTTAGTCTAGGAGGGCGGCATGTTGTGTGTAGCTCTCGGTGGCTCCTCCTGCTGCCGTTCTTCTCCTGCGAAACCCGGCAAGATCAGCATCAAAGATTCACACCCCAAAGTTCATCAATGGAGGAGTGAGTGATGGACTCACGCTGGGGGCTGAAGCGGGGGCTGGGTCGAGGGCTGCTCCGTACCACCAGCGGCGTACTAGAAGTACCCGCCGGGAGCTTGTCGCCCGTCGAGGCCTTGGCTCTCTTCGCCACCCTCTGCGCCAGCGTCTCCGTGTCCCTGTGAAGACAACGCCAGGTCAAGGAAAGATGACATAGGAGTAAAGTCAGGGGATAATGCGGGAATGGGGCAAGATACTTACTCTTCCTCCACTGGCTTCCTCTTCGTCCTTGGGCTGAGAGACCCAAAATCGAAGACGACCTCCGTATCGACATCTGCGGGAGGAGGAGGAGATGGGGTCCGGTGACGCTTGGACGAAGAAGAGGCAGTCGCCTTCTTCTTCGCCACTAGGACGTTCACCGCCTTCTTCGCTGCCGCGGCCCTTGTCTGGCGCACAGACTGCTCCTGGACCTGTTGCCGCTGCACGGTCCTGCCGGGCCAGACCGGCTCGCCGGAGCTAGCCCGGCACAAGACGTGTCTTTTCCCACTGCCGGAGGATCGACGGCCTCGGCCTCTTCCTCGGTCAACACCTCGTCCACATCTTCAACTAGGGGGGCCTCAGCGTTGGCACCGCTAGCCTCCTCGGCAGACTCTGCCCACTGGGCGAGCTCTTTCTCCTCCGTGGCCGAGTCGGCCTCGTCCTCCTCATGGCCAGCACTTCCGGCCTCCCGGGCGAGCGCCGCCTCCGCCGCCCTGGCGGCAATATAATCCAGCTCCTCTTTGGTGGTGTCCTGAATGAGCAGCGGCTCTTCGCGGACATACTTCTCCGACAGACTGTCGAAGAACTCCTGCACCCGCTCCGCCTCCGGCTCGGCCCAACTTGGGTCCAGGCCATGCGCGTTGAAGTCCGGCATCATGGCGATGATGTCGGTTTGGCAAGAATTGTTGCTCAGCGGGACCACTCCCATCGGCAACCCAAACAGAGGCCCCTTGGCGGTCTTGCCGGCCCTGCCGTCGCTGTTCACGTCAAGCTGAAAAAGCCACTGGCAGAAATGGGCGTGCCCCATCACCGTGAAGTTGTGCTTCAGGCCAGGGCGAAGCCTCATGATGTCAGCCGCGTTCGTGAAGAGCCAAGCCGGCCTCCCCTTGTTGTGAAGTGGGGCAATTCAGCGTCGGATGAAATCCGCCCCAATCATCTCAAGGGTGAGCCCGGCCTTGGCAAGGCGGAGGATCCTAGTGGTGGCGATCGTGAGCTTCTCGTTGTTGACATCGACGTCGCTCCAATCCTTATAGCGGACCGGCGGACTCTGGCGAACTTGGCAGAACTCCTGCAGATCTTTCTCCTCGATCCATAACCACCGGCTCCACCACTCCTCCCACCTCTCCTTCTGGGCGCCCTCCGGATACGTCCCCTTCTCCTGGGTCCGTGAGATCCAGGTGACGCAGCCGGAGATGGCACCCCCCGCCTGAATGCGGGGATAGAAGTAGTGGCGGAAGAGCGCCGTGCTAGGGAGCACGCCGGCGAAGCCCTCGCAGAGGTGAGCAAAGAAAGACATGCACACCACCGCATTTGGCGTGAAATCAAGGAGATGGAAGCCATAGGTGTGCATGACAGCGTTGAAGAAATTGGAAAAAGGGGGGCAAAGCCTGCAAGAGAAGTAGTCAACAAAGAAGGGGTGCCGATTCGGGCCAGCCTTGGCGAAATCGGCAGGGATGATGTGCGTTGCCAGATGGCCCATCGTCTTCCTCCCCCACAAGGTCCTGAAGTAATCCCCGACGTCGGGGGGAAGTAGGCAAGCTGCGTCCGGAGCACCGCCAGCTTGCTCTCCGGCACCCCCTTCTCCCCGACGTCCTTCGCCACTCCCTTGCCTCTGCTGGAGTTGGGTGCCATGGTGACCAGGGAAGAGGTGAGGTTGAGGGCAATGAGGGCGCGGCGGCGGCGAGCGAAAGCAAGAGCTTGAGAAGGAACAAGGGAGGGACGGCAGTTCCGAGATTGGAGAAAGCACAAGGGGTAAATAGGCGTCGCACCTGCAGTTTCTCATTTTTTATGGGGAAGGCGCGGGCCGCTTCATTACCATTTACCGTGATGTGACGCATAAGGGCAGCGACCGCCCCACGCATGACCACCACGTCACGCACGACCCTCCATGATGCGCATTCAACACGGCTCGTGGGGAAGCGCAGCGAGCGAAAGAGTTACTGCGGTAAAACTCTTCCCCGCGTGCCCGCGCACCGTTCTAGGCCCGGCCCAACAACACGTTGCGCTTATGTGTGGCCCAGGCCCGGGGGCTCCTGTCGGCGTACAAAAGTAGGGGCTCTCCTTTTTACCCCTGTACTTGTGCACGGGCAGTCAGAGCCGCGCCCGCGGCGTAGGGCAGAGGAGGGAAGCCAAAGACAAAAGACAACCAAAGCAATGCCAAGACCAGAGACTCAAAGAGAAAGAGGGCGAGGTGGACTCCCCCAGCAAGACCCTTGCCGGGGCGGCCTCCGCAGCCCCGGCAAGAGCCTTGCCGGGGCAACTTGCCCAACTCCAGCAGAGCACGCCACCCTTGAGCCCAGGGGTTCCAACACCAACAACCACATTGGAACCAAGGCTCGGGGGGCACCTCCATGGTGGCATGCAGATCTTTGTGAAGATCATAAGCACACAAGATCAGATGAGGACTAGTAGACGACGATCCTCGGCAAGATCCTGGCCGAGGAAATCCACAAGACCCCCCGGCAAGATCCTTGCGGAGGATGACCGCGACGCCACGGCAAGACCCTTGCCGAGGACACCTGCGGGGCCACGGCCAGGCCCACGTCTGCCAAGACTCCACCGCCGTTCCCATACAGCTGCCACACCAACCAGCGGGGCAGGCACCTGTGTGGCGACGCGCAACCTCCAGGCCAACTCAGCAAGCACCTGCGTGGTGGCATGCAGATCTTGGTGAAGACTTTGCCACCGCGCCAGCCCAGCAGCCAGCCAACGTGGCGCTACAACGCCTCATCAACTCGGACACGCGTCGGAGCCAGGCGAGGCGGCGACAGCTGGGACAAGCTTCCCCGCCCTCCCCGATAAAGCAAGAAGGGCATGTCGGCAGCACATTAAATGCGTTTTTTCGACGGTGCCAGAGGATAGACTTAACCACTCTATACCTTTCCACCTCCTGTGCGCCACTGTGGCGACCCCTTTTGTCTATAAAAGGAGGCCCGAGGTGTAGTGGAGAAGGATTCAGATCTTTTTGACTACGCACGCACCACAGCTAGTTCGAGAGCTCAAGAACACTCAAATATACACCAAAGCAGGACTAGGGTATTACACATCCTTGCGGCCCGAACCTGGGTAAACGATCTTTGTGCTGACAGCCAGACCCGCTCTTTGCACAACCCCGCGCCCGCCAACCGTAGAACGGATCCAAGTGATTCCGTAGGTGTCGTTCCCACCGACAACTATTCACGCTAAGACCATATGAGCTAAAACTGAGATGGGTACTGGCCAACACTTTTTTCATGAATGCAAATGACATGCACATATAGGTGATGCTTTTCTGAACATTTTGATATCTTATTTGAATTTTTCTGAGTTAGTATGAATTTTCTATGAAGTTTTCAAAGTGATGGTCAAACGGCCAAAGGGCAAAAGCATAAGAGGAGAAAAGTGGTTTGGGCAGGAACAAGTGTTTTCGGAAACTAGGGGTAAACCTGCCGAGTGGGACACAACTAAGGGCACCAAATTAATTATCCCTTAAATTTATGGTCGTACTAATATATAGTAAGGCGCCCGTGCGTTGCACGGAACAGTGAAATGCATTGATCGGGGAGTTGTTTATTTTAACAAAGTATGTGGGGGTCATCTCATGTGTATTGAGTATCGATAGGTTTCTTTGGATATTATTTCTTCTCTAGTGCTCACAAACATTCGGGTGAAATAGATAAAAAGTATCTTTTGCAAACAAAAGCGTTCAACTGTTCAACCTGCATCCAAAACTTGTGAAGAAATAACACTTATTGTGGTTTGCAAGAAATTATCTTAAAGAATTAGTTTTTGAGTATCGATTTTGTTTATTTTTTCTGGACCACCATGAATGTACTCCCTCCGTCTAGGTGAATAAGTCATCTTAAGTTGTGCATCATGACCAAGAATGAGGGGAAAATAAGATTACTTAATGTTTATTTGCTAATTAATACCATTGCATGCAAGGAACTAACCACTGCATGTCGTCGTGTTTGGTAGTCTTGAGTCATTGAAAACATGCACGCCCCACATATCTTATTAGTTGATATGTCAAGAAACAAGAAACGAGGTGGGAGTTAATGCACCGCACCTAAGTGTTTTGGGGTTATTTGATTTTCGTAAGGTGACTTAGAGCGAGTAAAATAAGGTGCAGTCAGCAGCCTATAAGAAGTAAAGTAATATTTCTAATGCTTAGTTGGAGGAGAGAGGATAGGAGAGAGAATGTAAGCAGGCTCTCATGCAAGAGCCAACTACAGCACGTGCTCCTAGGCACTGTGTGAGAGTGGAAAGTGGGCCATGTATTAATAAAGTAGCACATACTTATAGCTAATTGTTATACATGTTGGCTATAGATGACATGGCACTTTCTTATAGTCAACAATTGGCTATACTATTAAGTATTAATCATGCTCTTATACACCTAGACGGAGAGATTAAATCAGGATGACTTGGAAGGGGGCAGAGGAGATCTAAGAAATGGTTCATCATAAGTCTTTCGCCAGTACTGTAGTAAAAATTCTCAATTAATCTCATAAATGGCAAGCGAGAACTCTAATGGAGCGAAAGCATACATGGAAGATTCTAGACTAAACCATAAATGGATACACTTTTATTCAAGCACGATACGCTAATAGAGCAAGATCATGCATGGAAGGTGCTATACTATATAAATAAAGAAGTCTGCACATGCTTAGACAGCGGATTACATTGAGCGAAGACTAATGATCAACATTTAACTTGGTAATGCATATGTCCAGGTGAAGCTCCATGGAGTCCCCGTGCACCATCTTGGGGTGAAAATCATACCATGGGTCTTCCATGTCCACATCGCCAGGAACGGAGCAGCTCGGCACAGTCCCAGTTAGCGTGATGGAGGCGGTGTGGGCGCCCACGTACCTCTGAGGGGCAGTAACAGTGAGCACGCACCCGTACACCGGCCTCGTGTCAGCGTCAGCGGCGTTGCCCCCTGACGCACACTACAAAGACGGGGCGGTGCCCTGCGAGGGCCTTGCCGGTGCCCACGGCCAAGAGGAAGATGCTGCCGTCCTCCTCCGCGACTAGCAGGCAGCGGTGATCCTCCAGCGACTCCGGCACGGCGAATGGGTAGCACGTCTCATACTTGATGTTCTCCGCCGTGGGCCAGTAGTGATCGACGTACGGTGCCGTGAGGTGATGCACGAGGCTCGCTGGCAAGCCCTCAAACGGCGGCGTGCACTCATAGCGGTAGCAGGGCGGGTGCTCCCATCTGGAACTATGCTCCGCTAGCGAGTGTTGGTCGACGTACCTCTCGCAGCCGAAACGCTTGTAGAAGCAGGGCACCTTGGAGGCATCGACCAGGCCGTCCATGAAACGGGAGTGGCTGTAGGGGACGTTGCGCCTGTTGAATATATGAGCAAGTTACTACGAGATTTAATCCGAATAAGCACAAAATAAATCATGATGGCTATAACAGAGAGTAAACTAATCATGTGGACTAGCATAGTAGATGAACAGATCAAATCTAGGACACAGACTAGAAACATGAATTCTACCACAATTTCAAACAGGAAGGACAGAAACACATACGGTGCAACGGGAGCAGCACCGTTGGCATTGAGGTTGTCGCCCATGTCATTGAGGAAAAGGCTGCCGAGGTCGGGAAGAAGTCGTCGTCGGTGAAGTCATCGCTGTTAGCTGTCGCGCGAGTGTGCTCCCCAAATTCCAACAGCGCCCGTCTAATGGAGCGCAGGAGGGAATGGCTGTAGGGGACATTGCGGCCGCTGAATGGGGCGCAGGAGTAGCACACGAAGCAGTAGATGGTGCTCCTCCCTAGTCTCTATCTCTACTCTTATAAAAAACCGAGTTGGTGATGATGGTGTGCCTACCATCTTGTAATATAGACCGTCCAATCTATATCTCACGGATAGAAAGCAAACTATGACAATTTTACAAAAGATACCCGCACATCTCTCCACATTTACAGATAAGGCCTTGCCTCGTTCATCCTTATCTCCCACAACCTCATTGCTGAGCAATTAAAAAGGAAGTCTCTGGAACAATCTAGCATGGTGCCTGTTGCCGGCGCCGTCCATCCCCATGCCTTCGCCCAGTCCGACCACCAGTCACCATCACGCCCCACTCCTCCTCACCTTTCTCAAGATATCATTTTTTCGATGAAATTCTCAAGATACCATTTTTCCGATAAAATTCTCGAGATATCATTAGTTTTTACACATGGGATTACTCCTGCATGGGTCAATCACGGGCATCTTGCTACTTTGCATATAATTTCAAACACCACGTAGACACGGTCTTTGACCATTTTACAACTATGTTAGTATCATTGTTAGTGGTTAGCCGGTCCAAGTTATAGCCCCGGGTGTTTTAACCTTTTTTGGTAATGATATCTGGCGATTGTTCGCCACGAGCTAAATCCTGGCGAATCCCACGTAACCGTCAGATTTCCATCTGATGGTGGCGTGTTTTTAAGCCATAGTATTTGACAAAACCGCCACCCTTACACACGTACTGTAACTGCGTCGCGGGCATTTGCAACTGCCATGTCTCCCAGCGAACGTTTGCTGGGGATTGGAGTTAGCACCGATGGTGGTTCGTAGTCGTTCCACGCTCGGGCATTGAAGTTTGTAACAATTTTAGATTAGAATATACTACTCCTCCGGTGCTAGTACTAGAGCAGAGTCCTACTCCACTACTCTATATGCAAACTAGGGCATAGTAGTAGGTACTATAGGGAGTACTAGTACCGTGATCACTCAAGCAAGTTGTCTGGCATCGATATGACCCTATGCTATTGGGATGTGTCTCGTAAGTCAAGCGGGGTGCTGTTATCATCATCACCTGTCCACTTCCCGCAGCACATATTCGCTTCTCCATCTTCGTCCGAACATAATCGTCTAATCTTCCATCCCCGCTAAGGCGCCTCCCCCTCTTCCAAAACCCAAGCTCTAACAATGACAGAACCGAGCAGCGTCCGCCGAAAGAATGGCTAGAATTCGCTCCCCACAGAGGTAATCAAGCTCATTGTTTATCGTGTGGACAATCTCAGTACCATGCCACTCGCCGCGTGCTTTTCGGGGCTGTACCGTTTACTCAAATCCCTCAGGCCGGAGCTTTTTAAGCCAGCTCCTTGCTTGCTGATGCCGCCTATTCTTCAGAAATGGCATGTCACGCAGCATAACGATCGTAGGGTGGCGAGCATCAACCCCCTTGACTGCGATCCGATCACCGTCACCCTCAACTACATTAACGGTATGTACTGGGTCGGCATGAACACGTCTTGGATAGTGCTCATTGGCGGTCGTGGCAGCTTGATGCTCGTGGAGGTCTACACCCGGCGATTGACCCCCCTTCCTTCGATTAACACTGCACTGCTTTGGCACCGCGGCCCAGAATACTCAGAATCTTTCCAACATGATACCAAGTTTGATTTGCTCAAGGTTGTAATCTGCCAAGTGCCCACAAGATCTACAAATTATAAAGACTTCAGGCTAATTGCGTTCTTCAACGCCGGTCTCGCCTATTTGACAGGTCACTGCGGTAAGTGGATAAATCTACACGTCCATCGTAGGATCATACGTCCTCCATGGTTCTCTGATGCCATTGAACACAAGGGCTTCATTTATGCTGTCGACTCCTTCTATGGCTGGACGTATTGCTGGCCTACTCCAGTCATCGCTACAAACGGCTGTTACAGCAGTATGTTACTTTCTTATGATATCATGATGGCTTGCTTATATTACTGTCAACATTTACTGAAAAATATTCATGCTCATAACATGTTGTTCTTAAGATTGACTACAGTATGAGCCCTTTTTTATTTGACTCCAACTTGATATGATGTTGTAGGCCGCCTGGTGTTCCTACCCTTCCTAATCCCAGAACCTTTCAAAGAAAAGTGGCATGGTTGTTCACACGTATCGGACGTGTTGTTTCACGGAATACAATCATAGTCACTGCAAGGTCTTTGAGCAGGATCCCAGCTTCTCTGGGCCTTCAGGAATTTTTTACTGGAGGCTGGTAAGTAGCCTTGGGACACATTCACTGTTTCTCAGACTGAATTATCCGATTAACCAGGAGATAACTGATGGCAAGGATCATGATGGCAGCACGATTTCGTTCATCAGGCAAAACTTTGTGTACACAACGTACCATGCATATCTCCATGCACCATACCCAGATATGTGCCGCCACGCTCTGCAGCCCAAAGTAGGAGTGAGGGTCGCAAGTCTCAGACTCTGACCTGCTGGCTGGAGTTTCCCCCGTCAGACACCCATCTGGTTCAAGCTGTCAGCCAATCTCCACAGCTTAATAAATAGTAACGTCTAACTGAGCCAGTTAGTTAGATGCGTACACTTGGTGTAGTAGGATCTTTATTTAGTTTGATGCATACATTTGTTCTTTTTTGGTAGCCCCTTTGTAATGATGGCTGATGTTTGGTTTGGAAGAGAGAGTTGCGTCTTTACTCTTCTGGCCTGCTTACTGCTTCTGTCGCACCCCCAGCCCTGGTGGCTGCTGCTGATGTTTTCAAAGTACAATCAGTAGTATATTTCGTCTGTTGGTTGAATAAATATGTTGTTAGAACGACAAACACAATGTTTTGGAAGTCGTTGCACAGTTTGATCTTTAGTGCCCCGTACCGTACGTAGCGCATACTATTTTTGGTACGGAACACATTTTCCACTTGTCGATAACATGCAACCCACTGATGAAGGCCCAATAGAGGAGCCCATAATTAACTAGAAGGGGAGGCTCTCACATGAATCCGGCCCAGATACATTCTCATGGTCCCCTAAAGATAAATAAGCAAATAAATAAAGCTAAATGCTCATGCACCAGTTCTTTAAATTCACGATTTGAAAAGTCAAATTTTAATAGGAGGATATTATTTCCTATGATAGTGTCGTTACATTCAGTCGATATTATTCTTAGGCAAAGATAGCGATCAGTCTTCTTTCTCCCACCATTTTCTTCCTGCAACCAGCGGACCCATGCAAATCGTAGTCAACTTCGTAAATAGTTCCGGTCCATTTTTATTTTTCGATAAGAATGCCCAACCCAGCCCAACACATTGGCGACACCACTTTATCCTCCGCCTTGGTGCGCTTGCCACGGCGCCGCCGTCCGGCCCTATCAACACAGTGAATCGGGAGAGGACTGTAGTTGTGAGTATGACACTACGGACCCACCAGGTCCACTCCCGAACACAAGCAAGCGCCTCTTTTACTACTCAGATGCACCCATCATTTTTTTACTCTAATCCACCCTGCCGATATTTGGGACCCACATCATTGTCAACGTATAGTCAATTAACGACATAATTGCACAACTTTTTTTGAGGATTTGTTCGGAGGAGCAGGCTATAAACTGGGTTGTGCGGTGTCTGTGGCCCGTCTAACAACATAACCAGCCCAACAGTTTTTTCTTTGGGAAAATGGGTAGCCCATTATTTCTTTTTCAAGAATACCCAAGCTAGGCCTATTTGTTTTCTCTGCCTTACTGGGCTGCAAATCTTTCAAGACGAGGAGGGATGCATTCCGGCTTGGCTAAAGAGTATGGTCAGTATATCTTAAAAGTAATATCAAAGGGGTTGCAAATTCCAAAAAAATTATAGCAAATGGGCAATTAGTTTCTTTTTTGTTTTTGTTCTTCACTGATATTTTATATTTCATTGGATTTTAACATGACATAGTACTAATTTATTTTTAATTTTGTTTTAGTATGGCTACTAATTTTTGGATTAAGAATATTTTGTTCCCCAGCAAAAATAAGTGAATTTTTAAAATTTTGCACATTCTTTAGTTCAATTTTTTAACCGTGGCACTGACCAGAAAATGGGCAGCAATTCTAAAAATGGAAAATGGGCTGCAATAAATTCCATATGAATTAGCAAATGAGTAAAAAATATAAAAATAATAGCAAATGGGTTGTACATGCCACAGATTTCGAGGCTGACTTGTTTACGCAAGGCTTTGTCAGTCAACACACGATTCTAGCAGCAGTGACTGTTGGATGTCCATCCAACGGCCGACGTCCTTCTTCAATCTCTGATCTTCCTGCTCCAGCCGCCTAAACCAGCGCCGGTGGGACTGCCTGCTCCCTCCTCTTGTGGCCGGCTATGATGCCGCGCAGGCTTCACCGGCCCACCCTACTCCCTCCGCTGGCCTAGCCATCCCTCTACCCACCCGCACCTCCTGTTATTATCCGGTGATGGCAGCCTCACGCCGCAGTCGAACCAGTCAACTGTCATACTCTCCTCAGCGTGGGCATCCACTGTTGTGTCTTCGCCGGCTCTGGGTCATTCCATTACTGGGCACAGTCGTCCACCGCATTGGTGCTCTAGGCGCGGCGTGCTCAACATTCAACAAACGACAACCATCAGAATAGGGATGTACGTGGAGAGGCTGACAGTAGGGACCCCCATGGTCCATGGCCGCACGCAATCAACTGCCTCCTTATTGCGCAAAAAAATTGATTCCTCCCACTGACATCTGGGGCGCACCAGTTCAGAGGCTGACCTGTGGGCCTACTAAGTTGACGCGTACGCAGGGCTTTGTCAATTTAGTCAACAAACGATTCTAGCATCAGTGACCATTGGATTTTAATCGAACGGTCCGGCTGCTTCTTCAATAGCTGCTCTTCTTGCACCAGCCGCCCAAACCAGCGCCAGTGAGACTGCCTGCTCCTGCCTCTAGTGGCCGGCTATGCTGCCGCGCATGCCTCACCGCCCCATCCTACTCCTTCCGCTGGCCAGGCCATCCCTCTACTGTCTACTCATCCACAACCCGTGTTATTCTGCGGCGACGGCAGCCTCACACTGCAGCCGAACCAGTCAACCCTCTTACTCCTCTCCATGTGGGCATCCACTGCCGCGTCTTCCCCGGCTCCGCGTCATCCCCTTCCAGGCCTCGCTGTCGTCCACCACCTTGGTGCTATCGGCGCGGCGTGGTCGACGTGGTTAAGGAACGACTTCCATCGGAAGAGGACTGAACGTGGAGAGGCTGATAGCTAGGTCCATGGCCGCAGCAAGGAAGTGCAACCTCATTACGTGTAAAATAATTATTCCTCCACCTGACAGCGGGGACCCACCGGAAGGGACTCTATATTTTGCAAAAAAATGTTTCCCCTGACAGCTGGGACCTACCAACTACATCTTCGCACGCAAAGAAGTGCCTCCATATTAGGCGAGAAAAAATGAATCCTCCCCCTGGAAGCTCGGACCCACCATCAATAACTTCGCACGCAAGAAAGTGCCTCCTTATCCTCCTTGACAGTCGGGACCAACCTGGTCGAAGCGTACGTAGCGTTGTCATTCTGGTCGCGAACGTGTATGTACATACTAGTCGATCGATCTCTCTGCAACGATGAACCGTGGCCAAGCAAGCAGCGACACGTGTAGTAGTAGAGCCCCCGACGTAGCAGTTCAGGCAGTCCAGTCAAAACCGTGTACATGTACATACAGCCAGATGCCACAAAAGACCCCACGTACATACATACGAGCGGGGTCTTGAACGCGTACTCGCGCATATGTACGCCCAGGGCTCGTGTGCATGGAGAGGCAACGGACGGCAGCAACGGCGTCCTGTTCATCGGAAGCCAACCGGCTGGGTCGAAACGGATAAACCGCGTCATCATGTTCATCAGGAGGCAACGGAATGCGTCGTGTTCATCGGGAGCCAACCGGCTTGGACGGAACAGCCGAAACGAGGCCTGGCGTACCGCAGAACAGAGGAAACGGACTTGTGTTCGACTGCCTACGATTAAAACAGGATCCTGTTCACCGGGAGGGGTGTGGAGTACCGCAAAACGTAGGAAACGGTGTTCTCTTGGACCACCTACGGTCGAAACGGGGTCCTGTTGATCAGGAGGGGTGTGGCATACCGCAAAACGGAGGAAACGGACTTGTGTTGGAGCGCTACGGTCGAAACGAGGGTCCTGTTCATCGGGAGGGGTGTCGCGTACCGCAAAACGGGACTCCACGGGTGATACGTCTCCAACGTATCTATAATTTTTTATTGTTCCATGCTATTTCATTATCATTCTTGGATGTTTTATAATCATTTTATAGTCATTTTATATAATTTTTTGGTACTAACCTATTGACATAGTGCCAAGTGCCAGTTGCTGTCTTTTCCATGTTGTTTACATTGCAAGAAATCAATATCAAACGGAGTCCAAATGCCACGAAACTTGCTACCTCTTGAGCACTGTGTTGGTTTTCACTTGAAGAGGAAAGGGTGATGCAGCAAAGTATCGTAAGTATTTCCCTCAGTTTTTGAGAACCAAGGTATCAATCCAGTAGGAGGCCACACGCAAGTGCCTGGTACCTACACAAACAAATAAGAACCTTCCAACCAACGTGATAAAGGGGTTGTCAATCCCTTCACGGCCACTTGCAAAAGTGAGATCTGATAGAGATGATAAGATAATATTTTTGGTATTTTTATGATAAAGATTAAAAGTAAAGATTAAAAATAAACGGCGCCAAAAATAGCTTGTTGACGGGAAATTAATATGATGGAAAATAGACGCGGGGGCCATAGGTTTCACTAGTGGCTTCTCTCAAGATAGCATAAGTATTACGGTGGGTGAGCAAATTACTGTCGAGCAATTGATAGAATTGAGCATAGTTATGAGAATATCTAGGTATGATCATGTATATAGGCATCACGTCCGTGACAAGTAGACCGACTCCTGCCTGCATCTACTACTATTACTCCACACATCGACCGCTATCCAGCATGCATCTAGAGTATTAAGTTCATAAGAACGGAGTAACGCTTTAAGCAAGATGACATGATGTAGAAGGATAAACTCATGCAATATGATATAAACCCCATCTTTTTATCCTCGATGGCAACAATACAATACGTGTCGTTTCCCCTACTGTCACTGGGATCGAGCACTGCAAGATTGAACCCAAAGCTAAGCACTTCTCCCATTGCAAGAAAGATCAATCTAGTAGGCCAAACCAAACTGATAATTCGAAGAGACTTGCAAAGATAACCAATCATACATAAAGAATTCAGTGAAGATTCAAATATTGTTCATAGATAATCTTGATCATAAACCCACAATTCATCGGATCTCGACAAACACACCGGAAAAGAAGATTACATCAAATAGATCTCCAAGAGAATCGAGGAGAACTTTGTATTGAGATCCAAAGAGAGAGAAGAAGCCATCTAGCTAATAACTATGGACCCGAAGGTCTGAGGTAAACTACTCACACATCATCGGAGAGGCTATGGTGTTGATGTAGAAGCCCTCCGTGATCAATGCCCCCTCCGGCGGAGCGCCGGAAAAGGCCCCAAGATGGGATCTCACGGGTATAGAAGGTTGCGGCGGTGGAAATAGGGTTTTGGCTCCTCTGTTGATGGTTTGGGGGTACGTAGGTATATATAGGAGGAAGAAGTAGGTCGGTGGAGCCACGAGGGGCCCACGAGGGTGGATGGTGCGCCCAGGGGGGTAGGCGCGCCCCCTGCCTCGTGGCCTTCTTGTTGATTGCTTGACGTCCACTCTAAGTCCTCTGGATCACGTTTGTTCCGAAAATCACGTTCCCGAAGGTTTCATTCCATTTGGACTCTGTTTGATATTCTTTTTCTGCGAAACATTGAAATAGGCAAAGAAATAGCAATTTGGGCTGGGCCTCCGGTTAATAGGTTAGTCCCAAAAATAATATAAAAGTGTATAATAAAGCCCATTAAACATCCAAAACAAAATATATAATAGCATGGAACAATCCAAAATTATAGATACGTTGGAGACGTATCAAAACTCCACGATGATTTTTTATGGGCCAGAAGGAAGGCAATGGGCCCTGGTTGCACCTGGGGGGGTGCCCCGAGAGGGGCATTACCCACCAGGGCGCGCCAGGAGGCCCAGGAACGCCGTGGTGGGTTGTGTCCCCTGGACCGCCTCTTTGCTCTATAAATACCCCAAAAATACCAAAACCCTAGAAGCATCGACGAAATATTCGTCCAGCCACCGCAGAGTCCAGAACCACCAGATCCAATCTAGACACCATCTCGGATGGGGTTCACCACCTCCATGGTGCCTCTCCGATGATGCGTGAGTAGTTCTTTGTAGACCTTTGGGTCCATAGTTAGTAGCTAGATGGATTTCTCTCTCTCACTGAATTCTCAATACAATGGTCTCTTGGAGATCCATATGATGTAACTCTTTTGCGGTGTCTTTGTTGGGATCTGACGAACTTCGAGTATATGATTAGTTATATCTTTTTATATCCATGAAAGTTATTTGAGTTTCTTTGATCTCTTATATGCATGATCTCTTATAGCCTCGTATTTATTCTCCGATATTTGGGTTTTGTTTGGCCAACTTGATCTATTTATCTTGCAACGGGAAGAGGTGCCCGGTAGTGGGTTCGATCTTGCGGTTATCGATCCCAGTGACAGAAAGGGAACCGACACGTATGTATCGTTGCTACTAAGGATAAAAAGACGAGATCTATATCTACCGCCATATAGATAAATGGATCTTGTCTACATCATGTCATCGTTCTTATTGCATTACTCCGTTTCTTCATGAACTTAATACACTAGATGCATGCTGGATAGCGGTCAATGTGTGGAGTAATAGTAGTAGATGCAGGCAGGAGTGGGTCTACTAATCTTGGACGTGATGCCTATGTAATGATCATTGCCTGGATATCGTCATAATTATTTGAAGTTCTATCAATTTCCCAACAGTAATTTGTTTACCCACCGATTGCTATTTTTCTCGAGAGAAGCCACTAGTGAAACCTATGGCCCCGGGGTCTTATTTCTCTTATATTTGCTTGCGATCTACTTTTCCTTTGCATTTTTATTCAGATCTATTAAACCAAAAATACAAAAATACTTTGCTGCACTTTATTTTATTTGCCATCTATTATTTCAATCTATTACATTTTTCTCCCATCTCCGTGCCAATTTGAGGCGCCGTACCCCGAAAGGGATTGACAGCCCCTTTAACACGTCGGGTTGCGAGTGGTTGTTATTTGTGTGTAGGGTCTGTTTATGTTTGTGTTTGCTTGGTTCTCCATACTAGTTCAGATAAACCTTGGCTCCATATCTGAGGTAAATACCTCACCGCCACTGTGCTGCATCAATCCCCTTCGCTCTTTGGGGAAATACCGACGTAGCTTCAAAGCGACATAAAAAGGAATTTCTGGCGCCGTTGCCACGAAGGATCTTCAACATAACCAGGTTCCTAATCACAAATCTCATCTCCTCGCAATTTACATTATTTTCCATTTGCCTCTCATTTTCCTCTCCCCCAACTTCACAAAAAATTTCCGTTTTATTGCCTCTCTTTTTCCGCTGCCATTTTCTTCCGTTGCCATGGCCGATCCTGAAAAGACTAGGGGGACTCCTCCCAAGTTTTAATACTTTGGATAGCCCTTCCGTGCTCTCCAAGCTCATAGACAATGATGTTGTGGAAAGATTTACCGGGGTTGTTAAACAGAATCTTGACAATTTTGATGACGATGATCCCGAAATTTTTCGTTATTTACTTGATGAATCTTTGAAAGATTCTTGGGATAGGCTGTTAAGAATTCGAGCTAGCTATGTGCCCCAATAAGATAGAGATATACTTGAAAAGTTTTTATGCTGGTTTGCCTTCTTCCTTTAAGCAAGTCTTGGATTCTATATTTGAAAATGGTTTGCTTGAAGGGGATGCCGTTGATACTTATGAAAAGATGAAAACCATATTTGGGCATCCCAAGGGAGATCTTGTTGAGCCAACTACCCTTCTATGTTTTTATCAAAATGAAACAATCAAGAGATGAAGGCTTTTCGATACGAATTTTCGCAATGTGCTTAGTTCTTTCTTCTGCTAATCAATGGTCATGTGCTTTCACAAAATAGAAGATTAAATACCATTGATAGAAAATTAGCTATTTGCTTTGAAAAGGACAAACATGACAAAACTTAGATCCTCACCTTATGCCTACACTACAAAAAAAGACACATCCGTGACATTTTGGGCCGAACGAAATTTTTTCTGTCATACATATGACACTTCTATGACGATAATTGTGACAAAACACCGGTAATCATCATAGATGTGGTGGGCTCCTACTTCTATGACAAAAAATCATGACAGAAAATGGGCTTTTCGTCCTGGGCGGGCGGAGACGCAACTGCATGACATTCTTTGGGCCGTCCATGACAGAAAAAACCGTGGTAGAAGCGAGGGCGAGGAAAATTTCGGGGAGTTCCCGGTTACGGTGGGAGGTCGGGGGCCGAGCGATGCGCGTTTCTAACGTACACGTATGCTCGTGTGTGCGAGGCGTTGGCTCTAACTGAACCCGAGCGATTGCATTGCAGGCTACGCGTTACTGAACCCGAACGATCGATCGATGCTGCCTCTGGATGAACAGTGAGCGTTGCGGGGGGGGGGGGTTGGATGAACAGTGAGCGGTGGCGTTGCCTCTGGATGAACAGGACCCCGTGGTGTGGTGGAGGGCTGGATGAACAGTAGACGGTGGAGGGGTGCCCGTGGAGGGGTGGTTGAACAGGACCCCGTGGTGTGGAGGGCTGGATGAACAGTAGACGGTGGAGGGGTGCCCGTGGAGGGGTGGTTGAACAGTAGCCGGTGGAGTAGCGCGCGGTGGAGGCTGGATGAACAGGAGCCCGTGGAGGCTGGAGGAGGTCGACGGTAGCCCGTGGAGGCTGGAGGAGGTCGACGGTGGAGATGAACAGTATCCCGTGGAGTCCCGTTTTGCGGTACGCCACACCCCTCCCGATGAACAGGACCCCCGTTTCGACCGTAGGAGGTCCGTTTCGTCCGTTTTGCGGTACGCCACACCCCTCCCGATCAACAGGACCCCCGTTTCGACCGTAGGAGGTCCGTTTCGTCCGTTTTGCGGTACGCCACACCCCTCCCGATCAACAGGACCCCCGTTTCGACCGTAGGAGGTCCGTTTCCTCCGTTTTGCGGTACGCCACACCCCTCCCGATCAACAGGACCCCCGTTTCGACCGTAGGAGGTCCGTTTCCTCCGTTTTGCGGTACGCCACACTCCTCCCGATCAACAGGACCCCCGTTTCGACCGTAGGAGGTCCGTTTCCTCCGTTTTGCGGTACGCCACACCCCTCCCCATGAACACGACGCATTCCGTTGCCTCCCCATGAACACGACGCATTCCGTTGCCTCCCCATGAACACGACGACGACGCTGTTTCTCCGTTCCGACCCAGCCATGTACACGAGCCCTGGCCGTACGTATGCGCGAGTAGGCGTTCGAGACCCCGCCCGTATGTACACATACGTGGCCGTATTTTCTTTCTTGCACCCTGGCCGCTGTACGTACGTGTACATGCTACGTGCGCGCCTCTACTACGACACGTACGCGCCTCTACTACGACACGTGCGCGCCTCTACATCCACCAGTATATATGTACGTACACGTTCGCGACCAGAATGACAACGCTACGTACGCTTCGACCAGGTGGGTCCCGACTGTCAGGCACTTCCTTGCCTGCGAAGATGTAGCTGGTGGGTCCCAGCAGTCAGGGGGCGAATCGTTTTTTTTGCCCGGACGCACTTCCTTGCGTGCGAAGATGTAGCTGGTGGGTCCCAGCAGTCAGGGGCAAACGTTTTTTTCGCGAAATACGGTGGCCCGTCCGGTGGGTCCCCGCTGTCAGGTGGAGGAATAATTATTTTGCACGTAATAAGGAGGCACTTCCTTGCTGCGGCCGTGGACCCAGCTGTCAGCCTCTCCACGTACAGTCCACGTCCGATGGAAGCCGTTCCTTGACCACGTTGACCACGCCGCGCCGAGAGCACCAGGGCGGTGGACGACGGCGAGGCCTAGGAAGGGGACGACGCGGAGCCGGGGAAGACGCGGCAGTGGATGCCCACGCGTAGAGGAGTACGAGGGTTCACTGGTTCGCTGCGGTGTGAGGCTGCCGTCGCCGCAGAATAACAGGGGGTGTGGGTGAGTAGAGGGATGGCCTGGCCAGCGGTGGGAGTAGTAGGGGGCGGTGAGGCCTCCGCCGCATCGCAGCCGGCCACGGGAGGCAGGAGCACGAGGCACGACCGGCGCTGGTTTGGGCGGCTGGAGCAAGAAGACCAGAGGTTGAAGAAGCACTACGGCCGTTGGATGGACATCGTACGGTCACTGGAGCTAGAATCGTGCATATTGACTAAGTTGACAAAGCCCTCCGTCCCCGTCAACTTAGTAGGCCCACAAGTCAGCCTGCCACTATACTGGGTCCCAGCTAACAGGGGGAGTATTCATTTTTTTGTGCGTAATAAGGAGGCACTTCCTTGCGTGCGAAGATATAGCTGGTGGGTCCGAGCTGTCAGCGGCGGTAACGTTTTTTTCGCGAAATACAGAGGCCCTTTCGGTGGGTCCCTGATGTCAGGTGGAGGAATCATTATTTTGCGCGTAATAAGGAGGCATTTCCTTGCGTGCGGCCGTGGACCCAGCTGTCGGCCTCTCCACGTACAGTCCACTTCAGATGCATGTCGGTCGTTGACCACGTTGACCAGGCCGCGCCGAGAGCACCAGGGCGGTGGACGACGGCGAGGCCTAGGAAGGGAACGACACGGAGGCAGGGAAGACTCGGCAGTTGTTTCCCACGCGGAGGGGAGTACGACTGTACGAGGGTTTACTGGTTCGTCTGCCGTCGCCGGAGAATAACAGCAGGTGTGGGTGAGTAGAGGGATGGCTAGGCCAGCGATGGGAGTACGGTGGGGCGGTGAGGCCTGCGCGGCAGCAGAGCCGGCCGCGGGGAGGAGGGAGCAGGCAGTCCCGCCGGCGCTTGTTTGAGCGGCTGGAGCAGGAAGAGCAGAGATTGAAGAAGCACGACGGCCGTTGGATGGCCATCCAACAGTCACTGCTTGTGCGTCAACCTTTTTTTAGGAAAGCCTCAAATCTGTGGAAAACAGCATACAGCCCATCTGCCATTATTTCTAATAATTTACAGCCCATTTGCTAATTATTAAGGTTTTTTTGGAGCCCATATTCTTTTTGTTAGCATTACAGCCCATATTGTGGCCACGGTTAAAAAATTATACGAAATTTTGCATATTTCGGTGCGGTCCGAACTGTTTTTAATCCCGAAATTTCGACTCACATTCAAACTGATTTTAAAAATAAATGTATATCAATATAAAATCCAACAAATTCTCCACGCATAAAAATTAATGTAATTTAAAATCTCGAAATGAAAAAAAAGATATTTGAAACTAATTGCCGGTTTGATGTGTTTTAAAAATGTACAGCCCATTTCTCATTACTGATGGGCCATTTTCTCGGCCAGCCGAATGAAAGCTCTCCTCGTCTTGAAAGATTTGCAGCCCAACAGGCCTGACAAAGCGACTTACTTGGCAAATCACAAAAAAACTGGGCTGTGGCCGTGGACCCAGCTGTCAGCCTCTCCACGTACAGTACTCTTCCGATGGAAGTCGTTCCTTGACCACGTTGACCACGCCGCGCGGAGAGCACCACGGCGGTGGACGACGGCGAGGCCTAGGAAGGGGACGACGCGGAGCCGGGGAAGACGCGGCAGTGGAAGCCCGCGCGGAGAGGAGTACGAGGGTTCACTGGTTCGGCTGCGGTGTGAGGCTGCCGTCGCCGCAGGGCCTGGCCAGCGGTGGGAATAGTAGGGGGCGGTGAGGCCTCCGCGGCAGCACAGCCGGCCACGGGAGGCAGGAGCATGCGGCACGACCGGCGCTGCTTTGGGCGGCTGGAGCAAGAAGACCAGAGGTTGAAGAAGCACTACGGCCGTTGGATGGACATCGTACGGTCACTGGAGCTAGAATCGTTCATATTGACTAAGTTGACAAAGCCCTTCGTCCCCGTCAACTTAGTAGGCCCACAAGTCAGCCTCCCACCAAGGTGGGTCCCAGCTAGCCGGGGGAGTATTCATTTTTTTGTGCGTAATAAGGAGGCACTTCCGGTGGGTCCGAGCTGACAGCGGGGGGAACGTTTTTTTCGCGAAATACGGTGGCCCGTCAGGTGGGTCCCAGCAGTCAGGGGGCAAACGTTTTTTCGCAAAATACGGTGGCCCGTCCAGTGGGTCCCTGCTGTCAGTTGGAGGAATCATTATTTTCCGCGTAATAAGGAGGCACTTACTTGCTGCGGCCGTGGACCCAGCTGAGACTCTCCACGTACAGTATACTTCCGATGGAAGTCGTTCCTTGACCACGTTGACCTCGCCGCGTTCCGTTGCATGCATGCGTCCATGGGCGTGGTGCGTCCCCACTGTCAGCCTCTCACGTACAGTCATCTTCCGATGACTCTCGGTTGTTGACCACGTTGACCACACCGTGCCGAGCGCACCCAGACTGGAACGACCCGGAGATGGGGAAGACGGGGCAGTGGAGTCGCAGATGGAGAGGAGTGGGAAACTTCACTGGTTCGGGTGCGCGGCAGCACAGCCGCGGTGCCGCCCACGGGAGACAGGAGCAAGAACAGAGGTTGAAGAAGGAGCACGGCTGTTGGATTAACATCCAACGGTCCAGCTGCTAGAATCATTTGTTGATTAAGTTGACAAAGCCGTGCGTACACGTCCGCTTAGTAGGCCCACAAGTCAGTCACCAAATCTGACGGGTCCCAGCTGTCAACGGGATGAATAATTTTTTTCGCAAAACAAGGAGGCACTTCCTTCCGTGCGAAGATACAGCCGGTGGGTCCCAGCTGTCAGGTGGAGAAATAATTTTTTTCGCAAAACAAGGAGGTCCCTCCTGTAGCTGGTTCGAATCCAAACCTAGACTATGACTATATATGGTGCTATGCTACTCTGCAAGTAATGAAACTGACATATCCAACGTTCGCTTCTCCTCTTCTCTACTTACTCTGCCTAGCATCAGAAGCTCTGGCCGCAGCAACCATGTCCGCTGGCTGCTCGTCCACCTGCTCTTCAGCAGGCAACAACCAGATATGCGCCAAGTCGCCACCCGTACCATCGCCTGTGGGTCTCATCACACCCCCGCCGGCACGCGCACCGCAGCCGATTGCTCATCGCAACCCGCTGCCGTTGGTGTGGTGCCACTGCTGCAAATCACGCAGAGTCATCCGTCGCGTCTCAACCACAATCCGCAACCCTGGCCGAGTCTTCTACAAATGCCCGAATCATGGGGTAATAATATGTTTAAGTGTTGTTCTGCTGCTTTCAGTTGCTGATTTTTTTAATAGTTTGGTTGATGATCTTCCAATTTGATTCGTGCAGAAAAGGGAAGATTCGTGTGATTTGTATTTCTGGGAAGTTGCTGATGTGGGGGAATGCAACTACGCTGATTATTTGGTTAGCCGAGGAATCCCAATACCAGCAGGTTGGGGTGTTGGACAAGTAACTGAAGGAACGGCAGAAGAGGAAGATGCAGAGCAGAAGGTTAAAGATGCAGTTCCTCTGATCATGGCCAAGCAACAGCTGCTGAACGGCCTTGACAGCAATGAGGAGATGAAAGAGCTTGTGAAGATAATGGGCAAAATCGATGTGCTCTGTAGGATGATTGTCTCTTTATTTGCAGTGTATGTAGCACTCGTGATGTATTCAGTGGCTACGACATGAGCACTTTGCTGAAACTAGTAATGAATGAAACCTGTGTAGCAGGCTGGGCGTAGTGTTGTGAACATCTAATGATTTCTATTAACGGAAATCAGGGGGTATCCCCTTTTGCTCATATAAATAAATAAATAGCAGAGGCCCTGTCGGGTCAGCTTTGTTCTCATTCGAAGACGTCGAGCAAATTGCAGTCCAACAGCAAACTATGTCATCAAATTCAAGTTTCACAGCCAAATATGAGTACAACTAAACAACAATGTCATCATGTTTTAGTTGTCATACAATCACCAAACACAAATCAGCATACATAACAAGTGATGTTCTCACAGCAAAATACTAAACAACATGTTCATCAGGTTTCAGTTGTCATAGCAAACACAATTTCACATAGTAGATAAAAAACGTCTTCTGACAGGCAAATACGACAAAAGCAATGTAATCATCATCCGCAGCAGCAGCGTCAACATCTTCGCCATGTGTATCAGTCTGAATCGTAATTCCCCACGGTGTCATCTTCTTCTTCGTCCTCAACGTCCTCGAACGTTGGCTTCTTCTTGATCAACTCTTGTATGTCCACAGCACGACAGGCAATCTTTTCGCCGGCGTCATTGACGTGATGGTTCTCAAAGATATTAGGAACATCTGTGTTATCTTGTACATCAGGAGCAGTGTAAGCATCATCTTGTTGTGCAACTTCATTAAACGAATTCCTCTGCTCAAACCTTTGCAATACTCTCCAGTCATCGCTACGTGCAAATGTGTCTTCCAAGAAAAATATCTGTGTTGCTTGATTTGCCAAAATAAAAGGCTCGTTGGTCTGGTACGCCGCCTTGACATTGATGGATTTGAAATAATCATCAGCTCTGGGTTTTGCGATCCTGGAAAACAGGTTATACCAACGACAGCACAACAGAACCACACACCGATGATCCTCGAAACTGGAGATATACTGCAACTGAACAATGTCTGTTATGTTAGCATACATTTCAGTTGTCTCTTTGTCATACGTATCCGTGCTCATGATGGCACTGTTTTGTGTCTTCCTGCCTTCGTCTCGTGCAAGGGTGTTGTAGCGCACATCTCCAACAACGCAAGATTCATAATGTCTTACCCGAGTATCAGGACCCATTGCTAGTGAGTAAAGGGCATCATCAACTGCCTGCCCATCCTCCCGCATCTTCTTAACCTATGGTTAGAAAATAGACAAGCTGATCATCTTATGTACTCAATATATTAAAAAAACTGACAGTGCACTTCAAAAGCTTACATGGTTCTTGAACCATTTCGCAAATCCTGCCATAACCAGTTTGTCAATGTTTCTTGGATTTTGCGGCAGTAACTCCTCTTTGTAGATGCTGCACAACATAGTGATCGCGTCAAACATCTAAATATATAAGAATGTGCTGCAAGTTTAGTAGATTACGATGTATAAGCTGCAGTACTGCACTTACTTGATATAAGGTAGTATCTCAGGACAGTTATTCAACACATACCAAACCATTTTGTCCAAATCTTTAGGTTTGTCCTCTTGTCGACTCTTCCCTGTAACTCGAACAGAATAATCGAAAACATTGAGCCCGGGATTGTCTTCACCCACCTCTTTGCTAAGCTGATCAGCTGTTTCAATGTATTTTGAGCAGAATGTCAACGCTTCTGTAGCAATGTAGGCCTCTGCAATGGAACCCTCGGGTCTAGCTCTGTTCCTAACATAGCCCTTGAAAGTGCCTAGCCGCCTTTCAATAGGGTACATCCAGCCATACTGTACTGGACCTCTAAGTAGTGCCTCATCAGGTAGATGAACAGCCAAATGCACCATCACATCAAAGAAGGCTGGAGGATATATCTTCTCAAGGTCGCATAGGATAGTTGGTATCTTGTCTCTAAGACGCTCCAAAGCATCTATCCTGATATTCCTACTGCAGAGTTCCCTGAAGAATTGTCCCAACTCTGCAACTGCTCTGTATAAGTCAGGGCGGCCCAATCCTCTAAGGATAACAGGTAAAACCCTTTGAAGTAGGACGTGGCAGTCATGAGTTTTCAACCCTTGTACCTTGTTTCCATCTGCACTGACTCTCCTTTCAGGGTTGGAAGCAAATCCATGTGGGAATCTCACACGTGACAGGACCTCGCAGAATTCTTTTCTTTTTACCTTGTCCAAGACGTACACAGCTGGTGCCATATCCCGTGGTTTACCTTCATCTTGCACCTGCAAATCCTTTCTGATACCCAGGTGTGTCAAATCAATCCTAGATTTTAAGGTATCTTTCGTCTTGCCTTCAATATTAAGAAGTGTGCCGATAATGCTGTCACATATATTTTTCTCGATGTGCATCACATCAAGATTATGCCGCAGATCCAAATCTTTCCAATACTCCAAGTCCCACAAAGTGGACCTGCGGGTAAACAATAATCTCTCTTCTACCCTGCCACGCTTCCTTTTCCCGCTACCATTACCAGGATGGTTTCCTGGTGTAATATGCCTGACCTTCTCTAATTCCACTTGCAACTCATCGGCGGTGAGCCTCTTTGGCGCATCACGGTTTTCATGCTTTGCATTGAACACATGTCTTCGGTATTTTCTAGGATGCGGCTTGTCCTTGGCAAGGAAACGGCGGTGTCCAATGTAACAGATCTTGCTAAGTATTGCGTATGACAGCGGATTCCTGTCACAGCGAACACATGCATTGTAACCATGTGTCGTTCGCCCTGACATAGTGCCCAAAGCCGGATAATCATGGATGCACCAAATTATAACAGCACGCAGAAAGAAATCAGCTGGTGGGCTGCTATATAGGTCTCGAGTGAGAACACCCTTCCATAGCTGTTGAAGTTCCTCCACAAGAGGCTCCATGAACAAATCAAAATCCTTTCCAGGACTTTTTGGACCTGGGATGAGCAAGGCCATCATGTAGTTTGATTCTTTGGTGCAGACATTTGGAGGCATGTTGTAAGGGATAACAAGCACTGGCCACATGCTATATGTGGCGCTCTGGTGGCCAAATGGGTTAAATCCATCTGAAGCTAAGCCAAGTCTAATGTGTCTCGGGTCAGCAGCAAACTCTTTGTGTTTATCATTGAAGCTTTTCCACTCACTACCATGAGATGGATGGCTCATTACATTCTGATCTCTGTACTCCTGGTTCCTAGAATGCCACAGTACATCCTCTCTTGTTTCAGCATCATGAAACAACCTCTGCAATCTTGGTATAATTGGAAAATGTCTCAGAACATTATGAGGAATCCTCTTCACAGCATCGCCATCTTTCCATCTTGATGATTTGCATTTCGGGCATTCACTTAAGTTGGCATAATCCTTCCGGAACAGAACACAATTATTCTTACAAACATGGATCATATCATATCCAATTCCAACTGCACGAAGGAAATTCTTCATTTTACTGTAGGTGTGTGGCAGCTCAGACGCATCTGGGAAAGATTCGCGGAAAGCAGCCAACATCGCATCGAATGATTTGTTGGTCATCCGCTCAGATGTCTTCACCTGAAGAAAGGTGACCATAGCTGAGAATACTGACAGCTTATTTCCTGGGGTGACAGCAACGTTGCATTGTTCCAACATGCGGGCCCACCGTTTTTCTTCTGCAGGTGAAAGTTCACGGAATGCACGAGCATTTCGTAGCATTGTTTCAATGTTGGTCAAACTCACTGGCTCCGCCACCACCACCTCCTCCTCCTCTTCCACCTGAGCATCAGGCAGATCAAGATGGTGATCTGCTGCTTCCACGTAGTCAATAACATTGACGTTCACAGCTTCACCATGATGAACCCACCTAGTATATGTGACCGACATCCCATACAAGTGTAGATGATTTTGCACAGTTGACTGGGGTCTTGTAACTGAATTCATACAACTGCTACACGGGCAGAGCACATCTGATTTCGGACCACCGTACTCAGCTCTGATAAAGTTCATGAAGTTTTCAACCCCCTCGACATATGCAGCGGAGAATCTTCGAGCAGAAGTTATCCAAGTCCTGTCCATCTGTTAGACATACAAATTAGTTCTTCTACTAGATATTACAGGAAAAACATATATGCTTTTTTATGAAGTCCAGAAAAAAATACCTAGGTCGATGTCTAAAGCTATGGCAAGATATTTGGACGAGCAGATCTAAGTAACGAAATATATGTAAAGCTAATTCAGCAAACAGATTTGAGTGCCAAATTATGGCAGGCTGTTTCAGCAGTCAATGAGGCCGAGCACACAGCCATCGAACTATCGAAGGCCATCGCAGCAAGAAAGATCGAGTATAAAACAGTGTAGAGCTATTTCACCTAACAGATTGGCTACTAGACCATGGCAATCTACGTCACAATAAATATATGGCAGGATATTTTAGCAACTAATCGGCCTTGGCATGCCATCTCAGCTAAGCAGATTGAGTGCAGAACAGGGAAAGGAAGCTTCTTAAGCAGAGCATATTGACAGTAAACTACTTCGGCAAACAGTGAGATTAACAGTGTCTATCAGCTAACATTCAGCGCTACACCGACATGAACGGGGCCTCAGTCTAGAATGTGCGTACCATGCGAGAAGCTGACCGCCGTGCGTCTCCACACGAACGTCGCCAGCGGTGGCGGCGCTGACCGCCATGCGCCTCCACAAGAACGTAGCCAGGGTGGCAGCGCGGCTAGAGGACGACAGTCTACAAGAGCGTACTGTGGGAGCGAGAGGATCGCCGAACCGCGGCGC
>NC_057796.1:63986270-64048048 GCF_018294505.1 Triticum aestivum
ATGGAGTGGAGGGGGACAGGGGGGAGGGGGTTTGGGGAATATTATTGGCTAGTTGGCCGAAGGGCGGTTGAATCGGATTTGGGGGGAATTTTTGGGTGTGGGGGGGGGGAGGAATTTCGCGCGGTGGGCGGGGGGAGTTTGGCGCATGGTCGGTTTCTCCAAGTGCAGTCCCACGTGTCAGTGAAGAGGCAAGCCGAAGCGCGTTCCGTTTTGCGTGAGCTGTGTGCAGGACCGAACGCGTGTGGGGTGCAATGCGACCGCGACAGGAGTGCTGTGAGTGTACCGCCTTTTTTCCTTTTAAACTAGGTGCTTCGCCCCCTCAAAAAAAATTTGTTGCTTCGCGCGATCCATCGATACTACTACTAGTAATCCGGTAATCCTGACTAAAACGGCGCGGCCGGGTCTTTTCCCGTGCGATATGCTGGGAGGTTGTCTTAGTTGGGTTTTTTAGGACGAGTAATGCTACACCTACGTAATCCCAGTTACGTAATTAATGTAATGTGAAACGTGTGAGTTGTTGATTGTAGATTGGGGGGAGGGAGGGGCCCACCACCATGAAAATCAGGGGAGGAGAGAGAGAGGAAATTTACGTTAACCTTTTCGTAGGTTCCTGTAGATGTAGAAACATGTGAAATGCGTGAATGTGTAGTGGACGTACTATTGGAGTGCCTAAGATAATTTGTGTATGTATAGACCCTGTGTGTTTATTTTTCTTCGGATGTTAGATTTATCTCGGTTCAATAAAAAGCAGAGTTGGTGATGATGATGTGCCTGTCATCCAGCAATATAGGCCGTCCGATCTATATCTAACGGATAGGAAGGAAACTATGACAATTTACCCGCACTCCTCTCCACATTTGCAGATAAGGCTTTCCCTCGTTCATCCTTTTCTCCCACAAGATCTTGATCTTCCGTTCAACGCACGGGCATCTTGCTAGTACTCCTACAATATGTATATTATTGTGAAAGTTCATGTACACCGGCCGAGATTAATGCAAACACGGCAGATTTTCATTACATTTCGAACTTTTATAGGACAGAAAAATAAAAGAAACCCGACCCTAAACCTATTCTACGGCGGCGACCGACGTCCTCCATCTGCGATCTCTATGTACGGGGGCGGGGTTCAAGACCCGTGAAGTGAAGGTGCGGTCTCCGGCGAGGAAGAGTAGAACACGGGATACGGAACGGCCAGTTGGCACACCATGCCATGCCGCCTCCCATGCCCTACTCATCCTCGGAGGAGTCCCCGACCTCGGCGGTGCCGGACGTTGGATGGCGGCAAGTAGGACGCGTGGCTGACGGTGCTCCCGTCGTCGGCCGCCAGCGTGGCCACCGCTTGTGCGGTCGCGTCCGCATCCGGCTACGCCGCTATTGCGTCGCGAGAGGCGACTTTAGTGAGGGCGGTGACCTCGAGCTTCATCCCCGAAGACAAGCTCTCCCGCAGAGCGTTCGCACTTGCGGTCATGGCGGATGTGGTGCCAGGTAGGAGGACGATGCGCTATGGTGTGGAGGTTAGCTGGGCGTTGCCGCTTTAAGTAGCGCATTCCGGTGAGGCCAAGCGTCCGGGTGCATCATTAAGTCGCCGGAGTTGGTTCCTCGGGCACCGAGCCTCTTAACGACGACATACGAACGGACGGCATGAATGCGGGCAGCTGGCGCCGGCTGGGAACGCACCGCGCGACGGCGCGAGGGACGAGGGTTTTGGTGTGCCAGGGTAGTCAACTGCGGTCGTGGCAACGTTGGAGATGCCCTTTGCTCACATGCAATCCCCGCATGTCATTGAAAAAGCAAGACGACCCGGCATGGTCTCAGGTCCGGAGGATGCAGTTGGCCGCGCTACACCACTCCGCGAACGCGTCGCGGCGCCCCGTGCATCCTCGACGAGCCGGGTGTTGGGGTGTGTTTGGATTGTGGCCAAAGTGCACCTTACCAAAATTTTGGTCATGACCCAAAGATTGGTCTTTGTTTGGATGGTTGCCATTTGTTTGGCATGCCAATGAACTCTAGCCAACTCTAGTTCATTTTTCTTGCCAATGTCGGCTAAATCATGGGAAACCAATACCTCAACCAAAATTTTGGTCATGACCCAAAGATTGGTCTTCGTTTGGATGGTTGCCATTTCTTTGGCATGCCAATGAACTCTAGCCAACTCTAGTTAATTTTTCTTGCCAATGTCGGCCAAATCATGGGCAACCAATACCTCAACCAAAATTTTGGCTGCCCAATGCTTTGATGGGGCAACCTTGGGCACAAACCAAACATACCGTTGGTCGTGCCACAGCACTAACGCCACCCTCGGCACACTGAAACCGACCGTGTCTAACGACGATATGAGCGAGTCGCTCAGCGCGGTCGCCGTGTCCAGAGGCGGTGCTGGAGCTGTGCCCCGTTGTTGGGCCCAACGACCCACATGAACGGTTGTCAGCGGCGAGGAGGTCAAGGGCCAGCTCCTCCATTGGACTAGTCTGCGCTACGTCGTCCCGACGGGTGTGCCCCACATGTCGGTTTCCCTATTTTCCCGGCCATATTCGAGCATCAATGCTCCGCGTTGCGCATTAGGCCTTTCACTATGTAGGCCAATCGAGACAAGTTATTGTTTATTTGAGCCGTTCAAGTATAATCATGTGGTGTTTGCTTATTTCTCATTCCTCTCCAACCCTCTTCTCCATCGATCATGTCGCCCTCCAGTCGAGTCCATCCGCCCGCATGCCTCATTTGAACATTCCGCCGAGTATCATTCACATGTACCCACCCTAGTCCTCTTTCAATAGATCTCCGGACCCCGAGATGAAATCGAGAGGGAACGAGTGGGGGCACGTGATACCTAAGGCGGATTCAAAATTTTGTACCGGTGATCATAGCATCCGCAAATCATATATAAAGGGTATTCAATGTTCGTTTCGTTTTTGAACGTACAATATACTCCCCCTATCCTTTCTAGTTTACATATAAGTTTTATGTGTAGTCAAAGTATCTCTACTTTGATAAAAAAGGTATCAACATTCAACAACGCCCAATCAATATTGTTAGATTCATACGTACTCCTAGATTTGTACTCGAGATGGTTTCCAATTTGACTATTGACAAGATTAATAGTACATGAGATGTATAATGTGAAAATTATATCATTGGAAACTCCTTTCACATACGAACTTGACCGTATGCTTTGTGTAAGTTGCATGTCATATATTATTACTCTAACATTTGGTCAAAGTTAGCCTCGAAAAACGCATTAGACCCTGTATGCTTTGTGTAAGTTGCATGTCATATATTATTACTCTAACATTTGTGTAAGTTGCATGTCATATATTATTACTCTAACATTTGGTCAAAGAAGTATAGTGGAGGTGGATCCTCTAACGTAGGTATCCCTGCCTTACCCTCCCTTTCGGTCACTTACTGGCAGACCCCATGCTTGCTATGCCCCGCATGTCAGTTACTCAATGGGTTCGGCCACGTCAGGGGATCCTCATCCGTAGTATACTCCCTCTGTTTTTATTTACTCCGCATAAAATGAAGGGAGTGGTGGTATAATAAATGACGCGGGCGGGGGAGGGGGAGGGACGTCGGTTCGCTCTCAACTGCGGTCCCACAAGCGAGCGAAAACGCAAGACGAAGCGCGTTCCATTCGGTGAGCGACGTGGAGGGTCCAGCGTGCCGGGCTGCAACGCGAACGCGACAAGAGCGATGTACAGTCAAAACCGATTGACCGATCGTCACCGGAACCACTATTCACACCAGAACCTTCGCTGCTCGGCCTACGTCAGCCACTGCCCTAAAACCACACAAAATATCCAGCCCATTCCCCCACATTTCGATCCCCTAGCCCGCATCAAGCGTCCCCTAGTTCACCGGAAAGCCATGGTGCGCCACAAGATCACTTACTACAAGATGCTGACGCCACAGCGCCGCGCAGAAATCGCGGCGGCGGTCGGCGCCACAGACCTCCGTTCCCAAGCTCTCTTTGCGGCGGGCCAATCCCCAAGTTCTCTGGAGCCAAGCTACGAGGAGGAGTAAGCCGATCCAATGTTCATGGCGGAGGTCGCGGCACAGAAGGCCCCCGATGGGTATGAGACGATGGACGTCGACTTCGTGCCGGCGTCCGAGTCCCCCATGGTGCAGGCGGACCAGCGGTTCAACATGGCGATACTAAAGGAGGACCGGGAGGCAGAGGCTCAACTCGACGCGGAGCACACGCATGCCGCTATCATCGAGGCTCTCCTGCAGGCGGAACCGGATGTCGTGGATGTGAACCGGGCGGCGGAGGCTCAACTTGAGGCGGAGCGCGCGGATGCCGCTGCCATCGAGGCCCTCCTGCAGGCGGAACCGGACGTCCTGGAGTTGAACCGGGCGGCAGAGGCTCGACTCGACGCAGAGCGCGTGGATGCCGCTCTCATCGACGCCCTCCTGCAGGCGGAACCGAACGTCCTGGACTTGAACCGGGCGGCGGAGGCTCGACTCGAAGCAGAGCGCGCGGATGCCGCTGCCATCGAGGCCCTCCTGCAGGCGGAACCGGACGTCCTCGACTTGAACCGGGCTGTGCTCTCGTTCGTGCAGAGCACCCACACGCTCCGCTTGAACGAGTAGCTGGAGGCCGAGGACAACCACGGTGCGGAGACACACGTCGGCAGCGACGGCTGGTTCCCGCCGGCAGCCAAAGACGACGAGGCCGTCTCTTTCCACGAGCAGTGATAGTTTTTCTTTATGTTGTTGTTTTTATGGATCTTTTGCTGTGTAAAAACATATATTTGTTATGCAAGTCGCCTGACTTGGGTCAGTCTACCATTTCAGGCGGTTGGATGAATATCCTACGTCTCCTTACCCTTCTTTCCATCTACCTCACCTCTTCTTCTTCCCCAACAGACCACCGCACGGGTCGTACGGATACTCCCCAACATGCGGTTGGATAAACATACTCTATGAACGAAAATTATGTGTTAGTGATAGGATGGCTGAGTTTGGTTTGTTCACATGCGACAGCACGTGTCAGTGAGGGTGCGTTCCCTTGGTTGGGTTTCTGGCGTGCAGGAGCGACTGAGTGAGGGTGCGGTGCGACCGCGACGTGCAGGAGCGACCGTGTGAGGGTGCGGTGCGACCACGACAGCCGTGCGCAAGTGTACCTCCTTCTCATTTTGAAAACTTTAGGCAAGCTTGGCAAAAATGTGTGGCGAAGTTTGGCAATGCAAGGCCTAGACCCAAACAGGATAAGTACGTACGTACTAGGAGTACTAGTGTTAAAAAAGAAAGGCAGGGTTTTACTTCGCGGGATTTAATCGATACAAATCCTCATTTCACGTCTCAATAAATGCATATTTTTTCTCCAAAGACCAAAGAGCTAACCATCTCACTCCTCATCGCTTGATTAATGCAGCGCCATGCAAACCAACCTTCTCACTTCCGCATGCATGCAGGGGATATTAATGTCCTTGGTTGCTAACCCCATGAATTTTGCCTCCATTAGTGTTAGTGGCCCTTTACAAATTGTAATTTTGATATACTGGCCTTGTGTACAAAAAAATGGAGGTAGTAACTATATTTGACTTCCTTCCCCATTGCGGTGACGTCGACGATATATTTTTTTGGTGGTTTGGCGAAGTGCGTTCGACGGAGAACACCATTGAGGGAGACCACGGTAAGTCATTCTCAAGTGCCGCCTGCAAGCCGAGACAACCGCCTTATTTGCATCCAGGAAGTCCTTTACTAGTACTACTAGGAGTACTAGTGCGGTGAGATGGTTTCTCGAAGAAGACGATGGAGAAGCGGAGTCAGCGAAGAGTGAAATGATGGTTGCTTCGTCCGTGCTTTTGTGATTTGACGCCTCACTGCTTTGTGATATGTGATAGAAGGGACAGGGGAGTAGACTCTGTCCTCTATACTGTACTACATGCGTCCAAGCATGGGAGAAAGAGGAGAGACGTTGCATCTTTCTATGCCTTCAATCAATCAATCAGGGAGCTTCGGTTCCATCTTTTTGGCTTTGGCAACACCGTCCACAATGGTTCCCACGATGCCAAAAGCTATTTTCACATTTGGCTACACATTGTGGATGCCCTTAACCGTACCACTTGGTTTTGCTCCTGTGTGCTATCTATACAAATCTCAATTATATTGATCTAAAAAATTATAGAATCAAGATTTGTAAAAAGGAGGTGATTTTGCCGCGCGGATGGTGGGGGAGGTTTCTTATTTGAGCAATGCTACATCCACGTAATCGTTTACGTAAAGTTACGAACTGATGTGATGTGGGACTATTTGATTGGATTAAAGGAGAGGATTAGGCCCACCCCACCTGAAAATTAGGGGGGCATATATAGATTAGATGGAAAGTATACGTAGCAGCTACGTAGCCCTTTGTAAGTCTAGGATTAGGCTTCTTATTTTCGGAGGACGTTGTCCAGGCGATTTGCTAACATGCGGTCCCACGTGTCAGTGCTTTACCAAGCCGATCCGCGTCCCACATGAGGCAGAACAACGGCAGAAGCAACACGTGGTTAAGTTGAAGAAGATGAGGGAGAAGCGGATTTAGCAACGAGTGAAATGATGGTTGCTTCGTCCCTCCAACTTAACTGCGGGAAAGGTCCAGCTTGTGATTTGACGCCATTGCTCATTACTACGCCGGCGCTATGAGTGGGGTGCTTCACCCCGGCTGCTCTGCACTGTATTTCGGTATGGCACGTGGACCCGGTAGCTTGATGTCCCACATGTCGGCGAAAGGGACTAGAAGATTTATGAAAGCGAGCGCTCCACTCTTACGACGGAGGAGTAGACGACACGATGGCCCAGTGAACTGTCACTTGTACTACTGTATGGTACTATAGTTTTGTTGTTTTGCACGATCCATCGATACAAACCCGATTAAACAGGAAAGGGCAGGATTTTTCCCGCGCGGTAGATGATATTGGCCATACATTTCAAAGGCAATTTTAATGTATGCAAACTGAATAATTATAAGTAACAATATGATATCTAGTAAAACTAAAAACACATATGATTTATTGTGTTAGAGTGTAGTAGTAGTGCTGTATTGCATAGTTGTTAGATGTAACATGCGAGAACGTGTAGAGATGTAGTTTTGGAGGGCCTACAGAGAGAAAAGCGTAATACGGTCACCGAACTTCAGAATAAGCTGATTACGGTCACTATATACGTTTTGCGGTGATTATACGGTCACTTGCTCACAGTTCAGCATCGGATTGCACTCTGTTGACCGGCCAAATAGTCTGCGTGGCGCCATGTTGACTAGTTAAATTGACCACGTTCCTTGTGGGTCCCACCTGTCAGTTCGCATAGGCAAAAGGTCAGATAAACACAAATTTACGCAGGCGCGACAAGGCTCCAACCCGTGCGCGGGAATCACCTGGTTGTGTATGTGTCTGTCAGGGCCTGATGTGTGCGCATGCACGTGTAGGTTGAGCACTTGAGCATGAGAGTGTGTGTTGGTCGTGTGGTGTACTGGTGTGTGCATGCATGCGTGCGTGTGTGCGTGTGAGTGTTGCGTGCGTGCATGTGAGTGTTGCGTGGCTGCGTGTGTACGTGTGAGTGTTGCGTGTGTGCGTGGGTGCATGTGTTTGTGTGAGTGTTGCGTGGATGCAGTTCGTGTGCATGCGTGCGTGTGTGTATAATCACCACACCAGCTCCTATGTGTTAAAACAGACGGCTCAGCATACCAATACAAGGCCACCTTGTCCGCTGTGCCCGCGGTCATGACTTCGAACCACCATCCAAATATTTTTTTGTCGTTTGTTTTCATTCTTACTAACAAGATGCCCGTGCGTTGCACGTAACATCAAGATGCATTTGTATGACTTGTTTATGTTGTGAGAGAAAAGGATGAACGAGGGAAGGCCTTATTTGCAAATGTGGAGAGGTGTGTGGGTACCTTTTTGCAAAATTGCCATAGTTTCTTTCCTATCCGTCAGATATAAATCGGACGACCTATATTGCAGGATGGCAGGCACACCATCATCACCAACTCTGTTTTTTATAAGAGTGTATTTTATGTATTTTATAAGAGTGTAGATGTAGAGTAGATACAAGTCGACAGGTGGGCACGATGGTAGTGAGATAATGTGATGCAACACTAGAGGTGCCACGTGGAGCGTTTAACTGGTCAACTAGTCATGTCATGAGCAAATACAGAGTTGTACGGTGAGCCCGTGACTGTATAATAACCACTAAACATAAATGGTGACCGTAATGAGTGGATTCTGAAGTCCAATGTATGTATCGTGCTTTCGCTTCAAATACAATGATCGTCATTGCATATATCCCGAGAGAAAGATGAAACATGCGTGAATTTTCTGGGGGCTTACTTTTAGAGGACCTGGAGATAGTTTTGTGTGCATACGTGAAAGGGGTGTACAGGGGGGTATGCGATGGAGAGAGAGATGCTCTTCGTTTCTCTTTATTATGACTAACTTTGTATATAGTATAAAAATATACAAATTCATAGTGCGGAATAAATATCATTGTGGGCACCATGCAATGCAAATTAGCATTCGTACTCCTCCATATAACTTTGTAATGTTGTATATATGTAGAAACTCTAAAATAATTTTTTGGCCACACTTTATTCAAAAGGAATGTTGTATGCGAAATAAACGTGAAGAGAGGGCTTTTTAGATCAATGGGGTACGTGATGTAACATGTGTGAATGTGTAGTTGATGCATTTGGCGGGGCCTAGAGAGGTATGTGTGTGTATTATGTATTCGAGAGAGGCATGGATAGAGGGGCCGACCGGGGGGGCGTGGGAGAGATAGCACGAGAAATGAGAGTGGTCTAGAGAGAGAGACGAATATGACGTCACGGCAAGAGATTCTATTCCCTTAAGTGTGTATATGCAAGGGGGAGGGAATAGAGGCACCAGGAGAAATTTTCTGTGTGTGTGATGTTTGTGTTGGTATGTGTGGGTGTGAAAAGATAATGAGACGTGGGGGAAGAGGGTGTGTCACCGCGTGAGGTCCGGTGGGTCGAGGTGAGGCCCTTCGTTCGGTTCCGACCTGCACCACATTGGTCGGCCCGTGACGCATTTAGGAAGACCCATGGATGACTAGTCGTACAAGACAAAGATAGCAGAATTGTGAAGGACTCTATGTCCACTGACAAAGCCGGCTAGGATTTGTAACCCTAGGTTCTCGGACTAAGGTAACCCCTTTATCTCTGATATTACTATTCATCCAACCTAACTTTAAGGGGCATCATACAGAATGCTCTGCTAGAATCATACTCGTCGATTAGGAAGAGAGGTGTGAGACAATGCGTGAGAGACATGCGTAAAGATAATGTGCGTACATGAGACACGTAGGCAGGTCCATGTATATAGAAAGGGTCGATGAGGATTGTGCGTGTGTATGTTTGCGAGAGGAAGATTTCTTGTGATAAAGGTTAGTGAAAACAGTTGTAAATGGTTATGAGAGGGAGGGAGGGTTATATCTAGAGCATGTGTGCGAGAAAGACACCTCGGGAGAGAGTGTGTGAGCATGTGTGAGAGACCACCAATGGAGAGTGAAACTACACGTAAAAGACTGCTCTACACATTGATTAAAGATATAAATTGTATCCAAATATTAGGATGGGATCATGATATTTTCAATTCGCGTAAGGAGCGGTCATTGATCCATCAGACATCTAGATTCTATCGAATTTGAGCGTGTCTATGTTATTATTCGGCACAATTGATCCACATAGTTAGTATTTTGAATACCAGACAATGCATCACTTTAGCAATCGAATATAAACGTGAGTATAGTTCATGTTGTGTGTGTAAAGCACATTATACATACAAAAGTTACACAATGGACATTATAAATAGCTACCTATGAACTAGCATACATTTGAATTCAACTTAAAGTGGTTTCAAAAAATCGAATTCAACATGAAGTCCATTCAATTCTTTGAATTTGATATCATGGCATTTGTAAACCATATCTAAATTATGGGGGCACCAATCTTTGCTCTAATTTTGTACATAATAGCATATGTAGTCGTGTACAAAATAGATTCAAAATTAGCTCCTCCATTCCAAAATAATCGTAGTTATAGGATTTTCAAGTGTCAAAATTTCAAAAAGAAGCGGATAATTTAATGAGGTTTTCAAACATACAAGGTCAAATATAACGTTGTCTATTTAGGTCAATCCTCATAGTTCAAGAGTACGCTAAACGTGAATGCTTGTGTTTCAAAAAATTTAACGAAGCGCCAAAAGAGCCTCTACTCGCCCGAAACCGCGTGAGACCAATGTTTAGTAGTACAAGGAAATTACTTTTCTAATAACTCCGACCCGTGGAACCTACCGGCCCGACGTCCAAAGGTCTAAACCGGGGTAGGTTTGTAGCTTCATCTAGACGCCACGCAACCGCATCCGAAAAACATTCATACACAATGGCCGCCTAAGCACACATGCGCGCGGCCGAAATCGCTCCCGCCCACTATTTGGGACACCTGGGATTACCATCCTACCCCCGACCCGCAGTAGGTCCGAAATTTAAGAGGGGGGCAAAGTTTGTACTTTCCCCAAATTTCAAACAAGCGCGGCCCATCTTCTGTTCGAAAAAGCCAAAAACAAGCGCGTCCCAGACCGAAACATGGTTCCCCCCACCCTTCCGATTCCCCATTCGTACTCCGTGGGCGCCAAAACTACCTCTCCACCAGCCGCGAAACCCCGGCGTCCTCCATCCGCCACCCCATCCCACCCATCAACCGCCGCCCTCCTCCATTACGCCGGAGCCGATACCCCGACGTCGTCATCCACCGCAACCTCAACCGCAACGCCGTCCACGCCTAGTAGTTGAAGCCGAGGCCAAGCCGTCCGTACCCGAGCCAGTTCAACCATGCCGTCCTTCGCCTCACCGCTACCGCTCCAACTTCGCCACCCTCCACCGCACCGGAGCTGTTCCTGCTACGCCGTCCTTCACCGCCTCGGATCTGCTTCCCCTCCGCCGACATACGGCCACGGCAACATAGTCAACAATTTGGCCATGCTGCACCCTCCAGAACATCGGTTTCCCCGGTAAAAAGAAGAAGATCGGCGCGACATGTGGAGGTGACCACACCGGCAACCGAAAAAGGTACTGCTCTTCCCTTATTCGTGCAAATCTTACGTCTCTACTTGCACGGTATTCATCCCACAGAAGACACTAGTTGACCGCTTCTTCTTGATACTAGATGTTCCTAGTAACTCGCGATGCACAAGGTTTCTCCTCATATACAATTTCACCTTAGCTAGAGGTCCGTCGCCCGCCTGAATTTCAATTTCTGGCCAATTGATTCCCAATTAACGGACGCATTCCCCGGCGTAACAGGCGCTAGTATGCCTATTACGCCGGGGAAGCAGCACCTTGGTGTGAGGTCGTGTGCGGCCTAGAGCTACTGGCGCCCGATCTGGAGGTCGGCCGGGATTAAAGGGATGGCCTGGGGGCGCTGCCAAGCACGGCGGTGGTGTGAGGTCGATGGGAGGGCGGGGCGGCGGAGGCAGGGGTCTGGGTGGTCGCTGGCGGTTCGAGAAAGATCGTCAACAGTGACTGGCAGGAGGTAGATGAAGGCCATCTGCCCGTTCCTTATAGATCGGACGGTTCATTAAAAAAATCGACTGGCCTATTTATTTTCAGTCGACTGTTATCTTAAATATGACCACATGTGGTGGTGTGCTGGAGGAGTACCTGCATTTCCTGTGCTCATATATTACAAAACCATACGGAGTAGAATCTAATTTTGTTTGCCATGCAATGTTGTAGAGCTATCATATGTCTCCTATCATTTATTTTTCAGCCACCTGCTATCTGCTACTTTTACAGTGCACTAGTTCTGCACACACTTCACCCTTACTCTCACTATTGTGTTTTTATGCAAGGGTATTTCAGACTCTGCTGCCATGAGAGAAGCCAAAATGAAAAGAGAGTAGTCGCTCCAGCTTTGTGTGCGGTTAGGCAAGACACGTTACAACGCTATAAAGGGTGCAGTGTCAGCAGATGGAGACGGTAAACGTAGCTCTGGAGTTGAGGACCTCGCTCGCAATGAACCACCATCCCAGGTGCTTGCTTTAACTTCGCGGTGTCATATGTGGTTGCATGTTCCATATGGTGTCTAGCTTGTATTCGAAAGGCCGAAGTCAGTAAGATAAGGAAAGATATTTTTTTACATGAACCACCATCCCGTGAGCACCAGAAGACAAATAGCTAGTCAGGGCACTGGCCGAGCCAGTGACAAGCCCAGCAAAGATAGGCATCACCTGGAAGTCAGCTAAAAAGCTGTGATGGTGGCGTAGCAGCCCGCCTCCCACCAGGCTCTCAGGTCCTAGATGATCATGCTCACCACTCCAGCCGGATGTCTAGCTTGTATTGCTTCCAATTTGGTTAAATTGCATCTGCTTAGCTTACACATTATACCTTTGAATATGACATGGCTTTCTGTTTTTGGTACATACTAGTACATCTGTGTATTAACCATGTTCTTACATCAAACTAATGTTCTTGTGTATCCCTCATCAATCACTTATGACGAGGCAGGCAGGCAAGGGGACTACTCCTCATTTAAATGCGTCAGCCTCTCGACATGATTCTCAAGAAACAGAAATACTAGATGAAGATAGTGAACGTAGCTCTGTAGTTGATTACAGCATTTCCCCTACACTAGCATCGCAGGTGCTTGCTCTAACTTGGCAGCGTGATATGTGGTTGCATGTTGCATATGGTGTCTAGATTGTAATTCTTCCAATCTGGTTAAACTGCATGTGCTAGTCTGCTTAGCTTATACATTATACCTCTTAATGTGACATGCCTTCCTGTATTTAGTACATAGTACATCTGTCTATTAAGCATGTCCTTAGTATATGCAGTGCGATATTAGTTGCATCTTTCATATGATTTATAGCATGCGCTGCTTCTAATTTGTTGAAATTCCATTTATGATGGGACGCTTTTAACTTGGCAGAGTCATATTGGTTGCATCTTTCATGTGGTGTCTAGCTTGCATTGCTTCTTATTTGCTGGAATGGTTTCTGCTTAGTTTACACAAACAGTTGTGAACATGCCATGCCGTCCTGCTTTTCGTACATATTCCATCCTGGTATCATGTGTTTGCCTTACATCAAAGTAGTGATTGTCAGTATCATGCATGAATGAGTTTTGAAGAGAGAATTTTATTGCTTTTTCTTGTCGGTTTTACTTGACAATTCAAAATCAATAAAGCGGAAGGAAGTTAGCAAGGCAGTGGATAAAGGTGCTCCTTCCGAACGGAGGGCCTCTACAGTTTCTACTCCTCCACACCCCCAAGATGATTTCCAAGACAACACATGCATAGACACTCAACAAAGCTGTGTTTATGATGAGCACGCCTCCCCTAGTGCAGCATCACCGGTGCTCCCTCTAACTTGGCACTGTTATATGTGGTTGCATGTTATGTGTGATGTCTAGCTTGTATTGCTTCTAATTTTGTTGAATTCCATCTGCTTACTTTACACATTATACTTGAATAAGACACGTGTTCCTGTTTCTAGAACATACAATATCTGTCTATCACACCATGTTCTTACATCAAATTACTACTGTTGTGTAACCTGCAACAATCACTTATCATAAGACACGTTTGACTTCGGAGTGTGATATAGGTTACATCTCACATTCTTTTCTAGCTTGTACTACTAATTTGTTGAAATGGCACTTATGACGAGACAGTTTTAACTTGGTAGAGTGATATTCGTTGCATCTTTCATATGGTGTCTAGCTTTCATTGCTTCTAATTTGTTGAAATGGCTTCTCCTTAGTTTACACATCATAAGATGTGAATATGCAATGGCACTAATGACGAGAGACCTCTAACATGGTAGTGTGATGTTGTTTGCATCTTGCATATGATTTATTTCTTGTACCGCTTCACATTTGTTTAAACACCATTTATGATGAGACACTGTTAACTTGGCAGAGCGATATTTGTAGCATCTTTCATATGGTGTCTACCTTCCATTGCATTGCTTCTAATTTGGTGAAATGTCTTCTTCTTAGTTTACACATCATAGTTCTGGTTATCTCTTCCGTCCTATTTTTCATACATATTACATCCTCCTATCATGTGGTTGTCTAACGTCAAAGTTCAGTTCGTCTGCATCACGCATCAATTTGTTCTGAAGAACTAAATTGTTATTCGTTTTTCTTGTCGGCTTGACTTAACATGGCACAGAGAAAGAGGAAGAAACACAGAATGGCAGGGAATGAGAAGCGGATGAATCCTGCAGATTCTGCTGGTACTGATGGTGCAATAGAAGGTCAAAGTCCAACGGAAAATTCTACAAACACGGCATCCCATGCTACACGAGTTGCAAAAAAAGCCAAACAAAAACAAATAGCTGCCACCATAAAAGCAGAGATAGCCCTAGTTCTTGCAACACCTACCACAGTACTACCAGCTGCACGACTTACTCGTGCGTCAACTGAGCTAGCAGCATGTTCCCAAGCTCCCTTGCCACCTGACACTACTTCCCAAGCACTCTTTACACAAGACGAGTTGGCAATATCAGATGAACCTTGTGAGCTTCAACAGCAAGAAGGTAGTTGCTGGAGTCAAGTTACAGTTGCATGCTTCTTTATATGTAGTCTCATAGTTTGATGTACACTAACACTTCCTATGTTCGTTGTTGGACTAGCACCTAGGCGCAAGAGGAAACAAACATCAGGGATAATGCTCGATAGGTTAACTAAATCTAGAGGAGGAAGAATGGAGATCCGTTTTGAGGCAGGTTTAAAAAGGCCACGTGATGCTACAGAGTCAGCCAAGTTAGTATCAGAGGCAGCGGTTGCCGTTAGGTGTCATGTACGTATCCTCCCAACATGGATTCAGTACAGGAATGACAAAGATGAAACCCAGTTCAACACCTTCCTCGACCATTTATCTGTAAGTATGGTTATGTATGGAAACTAGTAATCGTCTTGCTCTGTCCCATACTTTCTAGGTTGCTAATAATGAGACTCCCATAATTTTCAACAGATGAGGTTCAAGTTGGATAGCCAAGATGATGCAACCAGACAAGCTTGCACCCAAGTTTTCAAGTCTGCTCTGCGACAGTATCGGTATAACTTGAGGAAAACTCACTTTGAAGGCAAGGCTAACAATGAACTTTCCCAAACATCTCCAGTGGAAAATATATCGGATGAAGACTGGAGGGGCCTTGTTAAACACTGGTCTGATCCGAAGTATCAGGTACATTATATATATGTGATCAGATCACATGTTGAAGTCCTATTTACGCATGTGCCACACAAATCTATCTTCTTGTAGGTGAACTGTTCAAAGAACAAGGCCAACCGTACGAAAGTGAAATTCCAACAGACGACAGGATCTCGTAGCTATATTGCACACTGCGAGGCTCTTGTAATTAGCTGCTGTTTCACTCTTTTCGCTGTACCATATTATCAGATCTATATTGACTTGTTTGAAATGTAGAAGAAAGCCCGCATGGACCAAAAAGTATCTGAACCAAATGTTGTGGTAATCTTCAAGAACTGTCACACCAGCAAGAAGAAGGGCATGACTACACCAGTCAAAGCCGCTGTTGTAAGTCCTTAATCCTCATGCATTTTAACTACTACTTACTATGACTTGTGCCTTGAACTGCATGGTTTGCAGCCAATGTCCATTACTCTTTTCAATTTTATACACAATTGTCTTAGCGTATCATTGCACCTTACAAGGTTTAAAAGAGAGGAGTGATGTTCCTTTGATCTTGACCCGTAATCTAGTTTCGTGCTGGACTTGCCCACACAACGTTACAATTGCCTGTTTATCTGTTCTCAGTTGTTTTGTGATATGAATGATGTCATACTATGCTTACCGTATTATAAACTTCGTCTCTTTATCCTTAGCCCTCAATACAATGTGAAGAAATAAACAATACATTAGCGATGGTACATGGTCATATGTTTGGAACCTGGTTTTATTATGTACTTTGCAATAAAATACAACTAATATTTTACATGGGTTCACCAGAATAAGTTCTATATATAGACCAAAGCTATTTTGTTTGGTTTTGCTGCCTCCTTAATATCTTCTTTTCTGGTACTACTAATGTAAAACCTCAACTTTTCAGCAAGCTATGGAAAAAATGGTGGAACCGCCACCTTCTGAAGGTGGCGAGGCAACTATAACCGCAATGTCAGCTCTTGCTGCAGTGGGTCAGTACCTGTCCACTAACAGTGCCAAAAGCACGTTCCTGCGTAATACTGGGTTGGTTGTTAAGGCAATATCATCCAAACTGCCTCATGATCAAGATATGCAAGCTCAAAGCAATGTTGTATCTGCGCTCCAGACACAAGTCCATTCCCTAACAGACACCCTTTCTGAAACAAGGAGAAACATTGCTCAATGTCGTCAAGATATGCATGGTGTTGAAACCAGACTATCAAACATTTGCTATGTTGTTCAGGAGCCTAGGGGAAATGAAGGCGAGGGTTATGGTGCTCCATCGGACAATACATCATGAAAACGTAACAGTCAGGTCAAATGAACTGAGCTTCTGAACTTCTGGTGGTGCATTTATCTGCTAGACTGTTAAGTTTTATGCCAACCTTCCTTTTGTTATATAGTTGTAATTTGTTTTGGTGCGATACAAAATTTATTCTTAACGTGCAGCCACCGGCTGAAGAAAACAGCAAGCCATTTTTGTATAGTGTAGGGTGTTCCCTATATTTGCACTGGTGGCGATCTTTGATGTCGAGTGGATGTAATCTGTGCAATCGCCTTAATAGCCTAGCGTTAGTTTCGGCCTTATTTATTTCCTAGTCTTCTTTTTCCCTGGTTTGCTAGTGGCCGCAACTACCATGGGCCATATACGGGCCATAGGATCCATGGGTCTCCTACGGGCCGTCGATAAATGGGCCTGTAATCGGTGGGCCTCGGGCCGTCGGATAAATGGGTCTACATGGGCCGTAATCGGGCGTAATTGGTATCGACCCAGCACGGTAACAGGCCGTTAACAGGCCGTAGGACAGCAAAGGCTTAATTCTGTCACAGGCATAACGGGTCGTTAATGGGCCAGAATATAGGACGGGCTGGAAACTGCGCAACGGGTTAACAGGCCAGAAACGGACCGACTCTTGCCATGGGCCGAATTTGGCCCATTAGGGTAATAGGCCAGTAACGGCCGACTCTTGCCATGGGCCAAATTTGGCCCATTAGGGGAACACGCCAGTAACGGGCCGACTCTTTCCATGGGCCGAATTTGGCCCATTAGGGGAACATGCCAGTAACGGGCCGGAAGTAATCGAGGGCCGAAAAGGAGCCCAAGAACGTATGGGCCGTCAATAGGCCGAAAGCCAACACGGGCTAGAAACGGCCCATGTAAATCACGGGCCGTTAATGGGTATAAAGAAAATTACTGTTCATTATGGGCTAGAGTCACCGTGGGCCTGTAAAGGGCCGAAAGATACGAAGGCCTCATATGGGCCGAAAGATGTCGTGGGCCATACATGGGCCAAAAGTTAAATGGGCTGGTGTTATATTCGACGGCCCACATGACGTTGTTGGGCCGATTTCTTTAGGGCCTAACGGGCCGTGAGTTAACGGGCCGTAAAATGGGCTATTTGTGAAGAGACCGTTCACAGGCTTTTCATGGGCCAGCCCGTTAACTTTTGACCAAGTCAAACGGGCCAGCTTTGTAAGCTAAATGGGCCAGTGGTGGGCCATGGCACGTGTCGACATATCAAAGGCGCCTATCTGACCCACTGACGAGCTGACACGTGTTTCGTCCGGCCAATAAGAATTTTACACGTGGAAATTTCCCATTGGTCGGGGCTGTTAACGGGTTATCGGATCCAAAACCCAACCCGATAGCTTAACGGCGTTCCGTTACGGTGGATGCCACGTGTCGATCACCCTTGACGAAAGCACTTCTGTGACGCGCGATTTATCGTCATGGAAGTGAACACTTCCGTGATGATAATTTTGGTAATGTCATGGAACACTTCTACGACAGCACAGGTATGACTATCTTGATTCTGTCATAAATTTGTCATGGATTAGGGTTAGGGTTTAGGGTTTAGGGTTAGGGTTTAGGGTTTATGGATGTACATGCATGACAAAAAACGCGACCTACTGTGACAAACACGTATCATCACGGAAGTGTATTTTTTTGTAGTGCTAGCTAAGGGCGTAAAACTATAACGCTTGTTGGGAGGCAACCCAATTAATAAAATTTATTTTTGCTTTTTGCTTTCTACTCTTGTGTGTTAGCAAAATTATGCTACTGTTATGATTGTGTTTTTTATGTTTTAATTAGTGTTTGTACCAAGTACAACCAATAGGATCTTCTTGGGTGATAGTTGTTTAATCTTGCTGAAAAAGACAGAAACTTTGTGCTCACGAAAATAATTGTTAAAATTCACCAGAACGTGACAAAATGCTAATTATTTTTGAAGAAGATCAATATACAAATTATCCAGGTTGTCCTAGTTTTTCAGAATTTTTGGAGTTCCAGAAGTATTCAAACAAATCAGATTACTACAGACTGTTCTGTTTTGACAGATTCTGTTTTCTTTGTGTTGTGTGCTTATTTTGATGGCTCTATGGTTTTCTTTGATGAGTTTTTGCCATAGAAAAATTGGAATATATTAAATATAATACAAAAACAAAATATGAATTGGTTTTATACAACACTTATAGTAGTGATTTATTTTTCTTACACTAACGGATCCCACGAAGGTTTTGTTGAGTTTGTGTGATTGAAGTTTTCAAGTTTTGGATTATCTTACGATGGATGAAGAATGTAAGAGCCTAAGCTTGGGGCTGCCCCAGCATCCCAAGCTGTTATCCAAGAATGAGCAACCAACTAAGCTTGGGGATGCCCCAGAGTGGCATCCCCGCTTTCTTCCAACAACTATCGGTATTTTACTCGAGGCTATATTTTTATTCGTCACATGATATGTGTTTTGCTTGGAGCGTCTTGTAAGATATGTGTCTTTGATTGTTTTATTTTGTATTTTAAGTCATCAATCCTTCCTGGGCAGACCTATTTGAGAGAGCCAAAATTATATCATGACTTGTTAGAATTGCTCTGTGTGCTTCACTTAAATCTTTTATGAGCTAGGACTTGCTCTAGCGCTTCACTTATATCTTTTTGAGCAAGGTGTGCTTTGTTATTTTTGAAGAAATGCTCTCTTTCTTCACTTAGATTATTAGAGAGTTAGTAAAATTTTGAAGAAATTCTCTCTTGCTTCACTTAAATTATTTTGAGAGAAAGAAAATTTACTATGCTCATGATCTTTACTTATATTTTTTTGTGCTTATGAAAAGCAACACATGAAAATTAGTCCAAAGTGATAGATATCCAAGAAGGATAAAGAAAAAGAAAATGTCATGAAGATCATTAGACAAAATAAACTTGATTCTTAGTAATAGTTTTGAGATATGATGATGTGATAGGTGAGTTATGTTGATGAGTAATTGTGCTCTAGTGAGAATATTGGTGTTAAGGTTTGTGATTCCCTATGCATGCACGGAAGTCAATAATCATGCAATCAAAATTATATCCTACTTGCGGTGCATTATTCGGTGTTAATTATGCTTAATGCTTGCTTATGAGATTATTTGTTTCTTGGTTGGTCGCTTCTCAATCTTTTTGCTAGCCTTCATTTTGCACTAAGTATGACCTCCACTTGTGCATCCAAAATCCTTTAAACCAGTTTTGCGGCATTAGTCCACTATATCTACCTATATGCGGTATTCTTTTGCCGTTCTAAGCAAATTTGCATGTGCCATCTCTAATTTTCAAAATTAACTTCCCTTTTGTGTGTTTGTTTCGCTCGCAGAATGGTAACGGGTGGCTAATATTTTCCATGCTGCTAGATGTGTTATTCTCAAGATGAGTGTTTGTTCATTTGTCATTGCACGAGAGTAAGGCAAAGGTTTTAGGGATGCCCAGTCCCGAAATGCAAAAAAATATTTACTTGATGTTGTCAAATAATAAATTCCTTGGAAAGTGTTGGTATAGAGGGCAACCGTGGATACGGCTAGCCATGGAAAGTGAAAAAATGGTGGAAAAAGAAATAAACTTTATTTTCTGTTTGGGAACCACCTATGGCATATCTAGCATGGAAAGTGTTCGAAACTCTGAGTCGTTTTCGTTGGTGGGATGGATATGATATGTCAATTTTGCATCATGCTTTTATATCGATATTTATTGCACTATGGGCTGTTATGACACGTTATGTCACAATACTCATGCCTATTCTCTCTTATTTTACAAGGTTTACATGAAGAGGGAGAATCCCGGCAGCTGGAATTCGGGGCTGGAAAAGGAGCAAATATTAGAGACCTATTCTGCACAGCTCCAAAAGTCCTGAAACTTCACAGAAGTTGTTTTTGGAATTAATAAAAAATACTGGCGGAAGAATCCACTAGAGGGGGCCCACACCCTAGCCACGAGGGTGGGGGCGCGCCCTACCCCCTGGGCGTGCCCCCTGCCTCGTGGGCCCCCTGGCAGGCCTCCGGTGACCATCTTCTACTATATGAAATCTTTTACCCTGGAAAAATCATAAGCAAGTTTTCGGGAAGAAACTCCGCCGCCACAGCGCGGAACCTTGGCGGAACCAATCTAGGGCTCCGGCAGAGCTGTTCTGCCGGGGAAACTTCATCCCGGAGGGGGAAATCATCACCATCGTCATCACCAATGATCCTCTCATCGGGAGGGGGTCAATATCCATCAACATCTTCACGAGCACCATCTCCTCTAAAACCCTAGTCCATCTCTTGTATCCAATCTTTGTCCCAAAGCCTCAGATTGGTACCTGTGGGTTGCTAGTAGTGTTGATTACTCTTGTAGTTGATGCTAGTTGGTTTATTTGGTGGAATATCATATGTTCAGATCCTTTATGCATATTAATACCCCTCTGATTATGAACATGAATATGATTTGTGAGTAGTTACGTTTGTTCCTGAGGACATGGGAGAAGTCTTGCTATAAGTAGTCATGTGAATTTGGTATTCGTTCGATATTTTGATGAGATGTATGTTGTCTTTCCTCTAGTGGTGTTATGTGAACGTCGACTACATAACACTTCACCATTGTTTGGGCCTAGAGGAAGGCATTGGGAAGTAATAAGCAGATGATGGGTTGCTACAGTGACATAAGCTTAAACACTAGTTTATGAGTTGCATTGCTTCGTAAGGGGCTGATTTGGATCCATATGTTTCATGCTATGGTTAGGTTTACCTTAATGCTTCTCTTGTAGTTGCGGATGCTTGCAATAGGGGTTAATCATAAGTGGGATGCTTGTCCTAGAAAGGGCAGCACCCAAGCACCGGTCCACCCACATACCAAATTATCAAAGTAAGGAACGCGAATCATATGAGCGTGATGAAAACTAGCTTGACGATAATTACCATGTGTCCTTGGGAGCGCTTTTCTCTATATGAGAGTTTGTCCAGGCTTGTCCTTTGCTACAAAAAGGATTGGGCCATCTTGCTGCACCTTATTTACTTTCATTACTTGTTACCCATTACAAATTACCTTATCACAAAACTATCTGCTACCGATAATTTCAGTGCTTGCAGAGAATACCTTACTGAAAATTGCTTATCATTTCCTTCTGATCCTCGTTGGGTTCGACACTCTTACTTATCAAAAGGACTACGATAGATCCCCTATACTTGTGGGTCATCAAGAATCTTTTCTGGCGCCGTTGCCAGGGAGTGAAGCGCCTTTGGTAGGTGGAATTTGGTAAGGAAAAATTTATATAGTGTGCTGAATTTACTGTCACTTGTTACTATGGAAAGTAATCCTTTGAGGGGCTTGTTCGGGGTATCTTCACCCCGACCAGTAGAGCAAAGAGTTGCTCCTCAACCTACTAAACCTACTGAAAATGTTTACTTTGAAATTCCTTCGGGTATGATAGAGAAATTGCTAGCTAATCCTTTTACAGGAGATGGAACATTACATCCCGATTAGCACCTAATCTATGTGGATGAAGTTTGTGGATTATTTAAGCTTACAGGTATGCCCGAGGATGTTATCAAGAAGAAGGTCTTACCTTTATCTTTGAAGGGAGAGGCATTGACATGGTTTAGGCTATGTGATGATATGGGATCATGGAACTACAACCGATTGAAATTGGAATTTCATCAGAAGTTTTATCCTATGCATCTTGTTCATTGTGATTGTAATTATATATATAATTTTTGGCCTCTCAAAGGAGAAAGCATTGCTCAAGCTTGGGGGAGGCTTAAGTGAATGGTATATTCATGCCCCAATCATGAGCTCTCAAGAGAAATGATTATTCAAAAATATTATGCTCGGCTTTCTCTTAATAATCGCTCCCTGCTCGATACTTCTCGTATTGGCTGTGTTATGATGAAGACTATTGAATTCAAATGGGATTTATTGGAAATAATTAAATGCAACTCTGAAGATTGGGATCTCGACGAAGGTAAGGAGTGAGGTAGAACACCTAAGTTTGATTGTGTTAAATCTTTTATGGATACCGATGTTTTCTGTGAATTTAGCACTAAATATGGACTTGACTCTGAGATAGTAGCTTCTTTTTGTGAATCTTTTGCTACTCATGTTGATCTCCCTAAGGAGAAGTGGTTTAAATATAATCCTCCCACTGAAGTAAAAGTAGTTGCACCTATTAAAGTTGAAGAAAAGACTATCACTTATAATGATCCTGTCATTCCTACTCCTTATATAGAGAAACCACCTTTCCCTGTTAGAATAAAGGATCATACTAAAGCTTCAACTGTGGTCAACAAAAGTAACATTAAGACACCCAAACCCCCTGAGCAAATTAAAGTTGAACCTAGTGTTGCTATGGTTAAAGATCTCTTGGCTGATAATATTGATGGGCATGTTATTTACTTCTGCAGTGAAGCTGCTAGAATTGCAAGACCTGATGCTAAAAATAAACATAGACCTGTTGTAGGCATGCCTGTTATTTCTGTGAAGATAGGAGATCATTGTTATCATGGCTTATGTGATATGGGTGCTAGTGCAAGTGTAATACCTCACTCTTTATACAAATAAATTATGCATGATATTGCACCTGCTGAGATGGAAGAAATTGATGTAACCATTAAGCTTGCCAATAGAGACACTATTTCACCAGTTGGGATTGTTAGAGATGTTGAAGTCTTGTGTGAGAAAGTTAAATATCCTGCTGATTTTCTTGTTCTTGGTTCCCCACAAGATAGTTTTTGTCCCATCATATTTGGTAGACCCTTCTTGAATACTGTTAATGCTAGGATAGACTGTGAAAAGGATGTTGTTACTATTGGTTTGGGGGATATGTCTCATGAGTTTAACTTTGCTAAATTTCGTAGACAACCCCGTGATGAGGAATTGCCTAGTAAAGATGGAATTATTGGTCTTGCTTCTATTGCCGTGCCTCCTAGTGATCCTTTAGAATAGTATTTGCTAGACCATGAAAATGATATGTTTATGAATGAAAGAAGGGAAATAGATGAAGTATTCTTTAAATAGGGACCTATTTTGAAACACAACTTGCCTGTTGAAATCCTAGGGGATCCTCCTCCACCCAAGGGTGATCCCGTGTTTGAGATTAAACCATTACCTGATACTCTTAAATATACTTATCTAGATGAAAAGAAGATATATCCTGTTATTATCAGTGCTAACCTTTCAGAGCATGAAGAAAAGAAATTATTGAAAACTCTGAAGAAGCACCATGCTACTATTGATATACTCTTGATGATCTTAAGGGCATTAGTCCCACTCTATGCCAACACAAAATAAAATTGGAGAAATACGCTAAACCAGTTGTTGATCACCAACGAAGGTTAAATCCTAAGTTGAAAGAAGTGGTAAGGAAAGAAATACTAAAGCTTCTGGAGGAAGGTATAATTTATCCCGTTGCTGATAGTCAGTGGGTAAGTCCTGTCCATTGTGTCCCTAAGAAGGGAGGTATCACTGTTGTTCCTAATGATAAAGATGAATTGATCCCACAAAGAATTGTTACAGGTTATAGAATGGTAATTGATTTCCGCAAATTAAATAAAGCCACTAAAAAGGATCATTACCCTTTACCTTTTATTGATCAAATGCTAGAAAGACTATCCAAACATACACATTTTTTGCTTTCTAGATGGTTATTCTGGTTTTTCTCAAATACCTGTGTCAAAAGAGGATCAAGAAAAGACCACTTTTACTTGCCCTTTCGGTACCTTTGCTTATAGACGTATGCCTTTTGGTTTATGTAATGCACCTGCTACCTTTCAAAGATGCATGATGGCTATATTCTCTGATTTTTGTGAAAAGATTGTTGAGGTTTTCATGGATGATTTCTCAGTATATGGAACTTCTTTCGATGATTGCTTGAGCAACCTTGATCGAGTTTTGCAGAGATGTGAAGAAACTAACCTTGTCTTGAATTGGGAGAAGTGCCACTTTATGGTTAATGAAGGTATTGTCTTGGGGCATAAAATTTCTAAAAGAGGTAATGAAGTTGATAAACCTAAAGTTGATGCCATTGAAAAGATGTCGTGTCCCAAGTACATTAAAGGTATAACAAGTTTCCTTGGTCATGTCGGTTTTTATAGGAGGTTCATTAAGGACTTCTCTAAAATCTCCAGGCCTCTGACTAATCTCTTACAAAAAGATATTCCTTTTGTCTTTGATGATGATTGTGTAGAAGCATTTGAAATACTTAAGAAAGCCTTGATTTCTGCACCTATTGTTCAGCCACCTGATTGGAATTTACCCTTTGAAATTATGTGTGATGCTAGTGATTATGCTGTAGGTGCTGTTCTAGGACAAAGAGTTGATAAGAAATTAAATGTTATCCAATATGCTAGTAAAACTCTAGACAATGCCCAGAGAAATTATGCTACCACTGAAAAGGAATTTTTAGCAATTGTATTAGCTTGTGATAAGTTCAGACCTTATATTGTTGATTCTAAAGTAACTATTCACACTGATCATGCCGCTATTAAATATTTTATGGAAAAGAAAGATGCTAAACCTAGACTTATTAGATGGGTTCTCTTGCTGCAAGAATTTGATTTGCATATTATTGATAGAAAGGGAGCTGAGAACCCCGTTGCAGACAACTTGTCTAGGTTAGAAAATGTTCTTGATGACCCACTACCTATTGACAATAGCTTTCCTGATGAACAACTAAATGTCATAAATGCTTCTCACGCTCCTCCATGGTATGCTGTTTTTTCTATGATTTGAGACATTACTTTTTGGATGACCCGCATCTTTATAAAGGAGTAGATGGTGTTATTAGACGTTGTATACCTGAGCATGAACAGGAACAGATCCTGCGCAAGTGTCACTCCGAAGCTTATCGAGGACACCACGCTGGAGATAGAACTGCACATAAGGTATTGCAATCCGGTTTTTATTGGCCTACTCTCTTCAAAGATGCCCGTAAGTTTGTCTTATCTTGTGATGAATGTCAAAGAATTGGTAATATTAGAAAACTTCAGGAAATGCCTATGAATTATTCATCGTTATTGAACCATTTGAATTTTGGGGCTTTGATTATATGGGACCGTTTCCTTCCTCTAATGGGTATACACATATTTTAGTTGCTGTTGATTACGTTACTAAGTGGGAAGAAGCTATTCCAACTAGTAGTGCTGATCATAACACCTCTATTAAGATGCTTAAAGAAGTTATTTTTCCGAGGTTTGGAGTCCCTAGATATCTAATGACTGATGGTGGTTCACATTTTATTCATGGTGCTTTTCATAAAATGCTTGCTAAATATTATGTTAATCGTAGAATTGCATCCCCATATCACCCACAGTCTAGTGGTCAAGTAGAATTGAGTAATAGAGAGCTCAAATTAATTTTGCAAAAGACTGTTAATAGATCTAGAAAGAATTGGTCCAAGAAACTTGATGATGCATTATGGGCCTATAGAACTACATATAAAAATCCTATGAGTATGTCTCCGTATAAAATGGTTTATGGAAAAGCATGTCACTTACCTCTCGAACTAGAACATAAGGCATATTGGGCCATTAAAGAGCTCAATTATGACTTCAAACTTGCCGGTGATAAGAGGCTATTTGACATTAGCTCACTTGATGAATGGAGAACCCAGGCCTATGAGAATGCCAAACTGTTTAAAGAAAAGGTTAAAAGATGGCATGACAAAAGGATACAAAAGCGTGAGTTTAATGTACGTGATCATGTGTTGCTATTCAACTCTCGTTTAAGATTTTTTGTAGGAAAACTTCTCTCCAAATAGGAAGGTCCTTACGTTATCGAGGAGGTCTATCGTTCCGGTGCCATAAAAATCAACAACTTCGAAGGCACAAATCTGAAGGTTGTGGTCAAAGAATCAAACATTATATCTCAGGTAATCATATAAATGTTGAAACTAATGTAATTGAAACCGTAACCCGGGAGGAATACATAAGAGACACTTTTCAGAACGTTTTAGACTCCGAAAAGGAATAGGTTTGTAGTACGGTAAGTAAACCGACTCCAAAACAGTTCTAATGGCAATTTTTCTCCGTTTTGGAATATTTAAGAAAATAGGAAAATAAGAAGTAGTTCGGGAAGTACACAAGGCTTCCACGAGGGTGGAGGGCGCGCCCTACCCCCTGGGCGCGGGCCCCTGCCTCGTGGGCACCTCGTGTGCCCTCCGGACTCTGTTTTCTTGCACGATACTCCTTTTGGTCGGTAAAAATTCATTATATAATCTCCCGAAGGTTTTGACCACCGTACCACGCAAATATCCTCTGTTCTTCTTTCGAGCTGTTTTTCTGACAAATCTAGATCACCATGACGTCTCCAAGTGCCCCAAAGGACAAGTTCTTCGAGAAGGTCATCAACCCATACCTCGCGGAAATGCTGCAACACCCTCAAACCATTGAGATGCGTGAGGGGTTGCTGCACATCCGTGATTTTGAGGGACTAAGGAGGACCGGAAGCGTGGAGACAAGGCTCGAGGCAATGGAGCAACAAGTGTTCAAGTGTCAAGAGATGGTGGAGCGTGGACTCGACCCCAATCATATAATGATCACGGAGTTCACCAACAACCACAAGCTAGACACCAAGGACATTGGGGAGGCCATCTTCAAGCTTCATGAGAAAATCGAGCACCTCCAAGCCTAGATCTATGACCTGCAAAACCAAAACTGTGAGTATGAATATAGATTCAAGAGGATGAGTTTGGCTGCAGATTTAAGGATCCCGGAGACTCGATCATCCTTCTATGATGGTGAGCATATGCATTGGAAGATGGACGACAAGCCTACATCATCAACAACCCTATCACCACCACTTCCGAGGAAGGAGAAATAATCACATGGGTATGGGCACTCCCCTTGGCGACTTCCAAGCTTGGGGGAGGTGCCCCGGTATCGTATCACCATCACACTCCTATCTTTACCTTTTTCTTAGTTCGATCCTTTTGGTAATATCTTGATCTAGTAGAATAAAGTTTTAGTATGATCTAGTTTTGAGTTTTGCTTTATGATCCTTCTATGTAATCGAGTCCGTGAGCTATATATTATAAAGATTAGTGTTGAGTCAAGGGCTTGATTGTTTTGCTATGATCTTGAGACAATAAAAGAAAAGAGAAAGCATAAAAAGAAATAAAGAGATCATATTGATCTTATGAAGAGTAATGACTTCACATATAAAGAGTATGATGAATAAAAATTGTTGAGAGTTGACAAACATAGTTTTGTTCATCGTTGCAATTAATAGGAAGTAATAAATAAAGAGAGGTTTTCACATATAAATATACTATCTTGGACATCTTTTATGATTGTGAGCACTCATTAAAATATGACATGCTAAAGAGTTGATGTTGGACAAGGAAGACAACGTAATGGGTTATGTTTTCTTATATCTGAAAGAAAGTATATTGTCAGGGATCATCCAACATGTTGAGCTTGCCTTTCTCCCTCATGCTAGCCAAATTCTTTGCACCAAGTAGAGACACTACTTGTGTTTCCGAATATTCTTAAACCAAGTTTTGCCACGAGAGTCCACCATATCTACCTATGGATTGAGTAAGATCCTTCAAGTAAGTTGTCATCGTTGCATGCAATAAAAAATGCTCTCTAAATATGTATGATTTATTAGTGTGGAGAAAATAAGCTTTATACGATCTTGTGATGTGGAAGCAATAAAAGAGACAGACTGCATAATAAAGGTCCATATCACAAGTGGCAATATAAAGTGATGTTCTTTTGCATTAAGATTTCGTGGATCCAACCCTAAAAGCACATGACAACCTCTGCTTCCCTCTGCAAAGGGTCTATCTTTTACTTTTGTCTTTTACCTTATGCAAGAGTCATGGTGATCTTCACCTTTCCTTTTTATATTTTATCCTTTGGCAAGCACCTTGTGTTGGAAAGATCCTGATATATATATCCAATTGGATGTAAGCTAGCATAAGCTATTATTGTTGACATTACCCTTGAGGTAAAAGGTTGGGAGGCAATACTATAAGCCCCTATCTTTCTCTGTGTCCGATTAAAACTCCATACCCATAACTATTGCGTGAGTGTTAGCAATTGTGAAAGACTAAATGATAGTTGAGTATTGGACTTGCTGAAAAGCTCTTATATTGACTCTTTCTGATGTTATGATAAATTGCAATTGCTTCAAAGACTGAGATTATAGTTTGTTAGTTCTCAATGAAGTTTCTGATTCATGCTTGACATTGTGAACAGATTATTACTTGAGCATAAGAAATCATATGACAATATATATGTTGCTGTTATAAGAATGATCATGATGCCTTCATGTCCATATTTTATTTTATCGACACCTCTATCTCTAAACATGTGGACATATTTGTCGTTATCGGCTTCCGCTTGAGGACAAGCGAGGTCTAAGCTTGGGGGAGTTGATACGTCCATTTTGCATCATGCTTTTATATCGATATTTATTGCACTATGGGCTGTTATTACACGTTATGTCACAATACTTATGCCTATTCTCTCTTATTTTACAAGGCTTACATGAAGAGGGAGAATGACGGCAGCTGGAATTCCGGGCTGGAAAAGGAGCAAATATTAGAGACCTATTCTGCACAGCTCCAAAAGTCCTGAAACATCACGGAAGTTATTTTTGGAATTAATAAAAAATACTGGCGAAAGAATCCACTAGAGGGGGCCCACACCCTGGCCACGAGGGTGGGGGGCGCGCCCTACCCCCTGGGCGCCCCTGCCTCGTGGGCCCCCTGGTAGGCCTCCGGTGACCATCTTCTGCTATATGAAGTCTTTTACCCTGGAAAAAATCATAAGCAAGTTTTTGGGAAGAAACTCCGCCGCCACAGGGCGGAACGTTGGCGGAACCAATCTTGGGCTCCGGCAGAGCTGTTCTGCCAGGGAAAATTCCCTCCGGGAGGGGGAAATCATCACCATCGTCATCACCAACGATCCTCTCATCGGGAGGGGGTCAATCTCCATCAACATGTTCACGAGCACCATCTCCTCTAAAACCCTTGTTCACCTCTTGTATCCAATCTTTGTCCCAAAGCCTCAGACACTACTGGAATCAGCTTCTTTGTCGTCCGCCAGCAGACGGCAAAATGTTCGGATGAAAGGGTGCCAGCAAAGGCCTTCCTTGTCGTCCGCTTTTCAGAAACGGACGGCAAAGGATTGTGCCCTCTGCCATCTGATGCCAGCAGATGGCAAAGAGAACGAACGGCAGTGCGGTGGCATGAGAGCCGTTAGGGGGTTAACGGGCTCTTTGCCGTCCGCCAGCGGACGGCAAAGATTCAAATCACTTTGCCGTCCGCTGGCAGACGGCAAAGAGCTCAGCTAGGCAATACTGCGAAGCTGCCACGTGGCCAGCTATGCCGTCTGCTGGCAGACGGCAAAGTGATTTGAATCTTTGCCGTACGCTAGCAGACGGCAAAGTGACCAAATAGGCAGCCAGTGTTCCCAGGTTTCACAGGAAGCTGCCACGTGTCCTCTTTGCCGTCTGCTAGTAGACGGCAAATAGCTTTGCCATCCGCTAGCAGACAGCAAAGAGGTTATATATCCCCTGTTTTTGTTTGAATCCATTTAATTTCACAGGAATTCACACACAGATATACATTTATATATTTTGTTTACAGGCACACATAGATACACATATATGATGTATCCAACACAGATATACATATACATATCTATCTCCATCCATGACAACAAACATATATACATAATAAACATAGTTCCATCCATATATACATATTACATACCACAATGTTCATCCAACACATTGTTCCATGCATCCATATAACAAGTTCCATATTTTTCATCGATACAAACGAAAAAAGATAAGGGAAACAAGCACTCCATCCATGCAAGCTTCCATATAGTGAATTAAATCTGCAAAATGGAAACAAGAAAGTTAGAAAAGAAGAAGACTAGAATCAGAAGAAGAAGAAGAAGAAAATGAAGAAGAAGTAAGCATACTTAGGTAAAATGGAGCTAACCTAGCTAATTGTGCCATTTTTGAGTGAACTAAGCATATATATTATGCCATTTTCGATATAACTTAGAGCTAACTTCATTTTGGAGAAGAAGAAGAAAACTAGAAGAAGAAGAAGAAGGTCTTCTTCTTCTTCTCTGATTTTTCTTCTTCTTATTTTCTTCCTATTCCTTCCTTTCTTCCTCTTCCTGGATTTTCTTCATCTTATTATGTCATTTGTGGACTAAATAGGCTAAATTATGTCATAAATGGACTAAATAGGCTACATAAGAAGAAAAATGCCATTTTTGAGCTTACCTAGCTAATTATGCCATTTTTTACCTAGCTAACTTCATTTTGGAGAAGAAGAAGAAGAAAACTAGAAGAAGAAGAAGAAGAAGACTAGAAGAAGAAGAAAAAGAACTTCTTCTTTTCTTCTTCTTCTTCTTTTCTTCCTATTCCTTCTTTTCTTCCTCTTCCTTGATTTTCTTCATCTTATTATGTCATTTGTGGACTAAATAGGCTAAATTATGTCATAAATGGACTAAATAGGCTAAATAAGAAGAAAAATGCCATTTGTGAGCTTACCTAGCTAATTATGCCATTTTTGAGCTAACTAAGCATATTATGCCATTTTTGATATAACTTAGAGCTAACTTCTTCTTCTTCTAGTCTTCTTCTTCTTCTCCTTCTTCTTCTTCTTCTTTTCTTCCTATTCCTTCTTTCCTTCCTCTTCCTTGAATTTCTTCATCTTATTATGTCATTTGTGGACTAAATAGGCTAAATTATGTCATAAATGGACTAAACACGCTAAATAAGAAGGGAAATACCGTTATCACAGAGGTGTAGGAATGTTCGGGGCTGCGCCAGTGCCAGACGGAGGTGAAGGACCGGTCGGGGTTCCGGCATTGGCAGAAGGAGTGGTCGATGCTTGTCGGGAGCCATGCTGCACCAAGATCATTTGCAATAATGTCTCGTTAGCAAGTTCACAAACTGAAATGTGAATAGTAGTAAGAAACGACCATTCAAATCAAGCTCACCGTGGTCGCCGGAGCAATCTGGGGCATCGGCGGAGGGGCCTGACCGTTTTTCTCGTACATGGTCTACACATTTGGTTCTCACGAGTCAGTCATATTAGATAGTAATGCGAACATTACGTGCATGATTGGGATTATTAATATGCACGAGAAACGTACCACGATGAGCTCGTATAGGGCCCGGTTAGTGTTGTCGTTCCGGTTCCTCTCCTCCTCCAACAGCTTAACCGTCTTCTCCTGTATCTCCCTCTGCTTCTCCTCCGCCTCCCTTTGTGCCTCCCTTTTTGCCTCCTCCACAAGTGCCTTCGTCTTTAATCTCTCTTTCTCAACAATAGTCTGCAACACACCACTCCTCGTTAGCATCATGTAATCATCGACGGACGCACACACAATGTAATGGAGGAAAGGTGAGAGAGTGCGTATAACTAACCGCCATGGCGATCTCCAGGGGCCATGCACGAGGCGTAATCTCAGGATCAGAGCTACTCAGGCGCTTCTTGATCTGCGGGAGAGTCTTAGGACAACGTATCAGTCCATCACCAATGGCTTGAGAGCCATGGGACCTCCCGCCACCAGATATCATCACCAGCTCTGTATCAAAAGGATCTTGGCTCGGGTTAAAGTCCTCCCCTTTCATCGCCTTCCCCTTGTCTTTGTAACACACAAGCTTGTGGTGGGAGGTCTTGTTGGTGAAGTTCTCTGGATCATCTAGGTCAGACTCCATGAATGGCTTGGCCTTCTTGTACGGGGCCATATGGGCCATGCCATAGAGGTCGAACAGACCTGGCACGGGCTTCTTGTGGTGGTGCGCCTGAGAGAGAAGAACAAAATATTAGTTAAGGTCATTCTGGAGAATGATATTGCTATGTAAATAGGTCATTTTGGAGCTAAGAAAGGTTATTATGCCATTTTTGACCAAAGTATTAGTTATGTCATTTTCGAGGAAAATAAGCTAAGTTTAGGTCATTTTCAAGGTAACCAAGATTATCATGCCAATTTTGACCAAAGTATGCTAATTATGTCATTATTGAGCTATCCAAGGTTATTATGTCATTATAGAGCTAACTATAGCATATTAAGTCATTTTATAGAGCTATCTAAGGTTATTATGTCATTTTAGAGCTAAATATGGCATAAATGAACTATCCAAGGTAGTTATGCCATATTTTTAACTAACTAAGCATATTAATTAAGTCATTTTGGAAGGGATTAATGCTAGCATGAAGAATGAATTGCATGAATCATGTAGCAAACCACATACCCAGTTATCCCCGTACTCAAACAGGTTGGAGCTCCCTTGATGGTGTGGCACACTTTCTATTTGGTCGCGCTTATCGTTGGCCTTTTGGTCTTCGACTTTCCATTGGTCAGAGCACCACGCATCCACCAATGCCTCCCAACAGTCCATCTTATCCACACACCATCTCGGGGGCACCTAAGTGAGTCAAGAGAAATTTCAGCGCTACGCCTACGAATCAAATCAAGAAAACTAAGTTTAAGGCCTTAAGAATAGGTAATTACCTGCATGTACTTCTCCTTACTCAGAAACTTGCTGCGACACTTCTGCTTGCCCCTCCTAATACCCTTCGAGGCGTAGTAGTCTCGAACGGCCTGCGTTGGGGATATTACTACTAGGTGTAAACCGGCCGAGATAGCCGGGTTATCCCCATAAAGGATTGTTTATGCTTAAAGCCCATGAAGAGAAGGATAAAGCGGATTATTACAGAGACTTGAAGGCCCAAGGCTCAAATGTAGATTAAGGCCTATAGTTATAAACCGCCATGTAATTCATGACTTGTATTATAAGGTATGACGAAGTAGAGACCGAGCCGGTATGTGTATAAACCGGCGTCGGGACTCTGTAAGCCGGCGGGTGTCGACCTGTGTATATAAAGGCACGACCCGGCGGCGGTTCAAGGAGGACAGATAACAACTCGAGACTCAGGCGAAGCATATTTGCTCCCTGATCATCGAGACCCCAGCAATTCCATCACAACTAGACGTAGGCTTTTACCTTCATCGTAAGGGGTCGAACTAGTATAAAACTCTCGTGTCCCTTGTCTAGTTTAACCCCTTTAAGCTAACCCGTTGCGATGGCTCCACGACTAAGTCCTTTCTCTAGGACATCTGCCGTGACAATTCCACGACAGTTGGCGCCCACCGTGGGGCTATCGCGCGATGGTTTCGAGTTCTTGAAGGGAAATTTCGAAGGGCTCAAGGGATACGCTGTGGGCCGGATGACCAAGTGTCGTCGCGGCAAGCTCTACATCGACGACGCAGTCTGGGGTCCCGAGGCCGGCTCAATCAAGTACGGGTACCGGGTCCCCTTTGGAGGAATTCATGTCTTCATCGGCAAGATCGGTGAACCGGGCCCTGAGCCGGACATCTGCACCAACCTCATCGAGACGGCTCAGCGTGCAAGCCCTGCCCGGGTTCAGCCCGCCGTGAAGCGGGCGTTCGTATTCTTCATCAATGGTGCGGAACTTGAACTGCCGACCGATGGCGAGACCGTCGTCCACTCAGATGACGAGTCATCCACCGGGGAGACCGAGTCACTGTACCAACTGCAAGATGGCCAGTTTGGGGGCTATTCCGATGGCGACAGTATTCCGGACCCCTTTGAACCGGCAAACCGGGTTGTGATCTTCATGGCTGGAACTCAGCCCATGTTGCAATCTTCAACCGCGGCAGCAATAATTTCCGGATCGGCAGCTGGGGCGGGAGGCCCCGCGCGCCGGCCGGCCCAAATCCTGTCCGATCTGTTGGACGCCTGGACGGCCTTACTGACCACACAAGTTACCGCCGAGACGCGAGATCAGCATAATGCAGAGGTGGCGAAACTACAGGATCAGATAACTCAAGCTAAGGAGGACTTAGTGGCTGAAGAAACCAGGATGGCTCAGGAGCGGGTCGCTTTAGAGGCACAAGCACAGCAAATTCAGGCGGAAAACTATCGACTCCTGTTGGATCAGAACGCTTCAAATGACGTGTTAAGGAGAAGTCATCATTCACGACTACCACCGGTTTATGAGGCAATGAATCTCTCTGGAAGGCCAGGAGCAGGAACCAGTAATCCGGCAGCGGTGAACCGGATTGAGGCGCCGAGGACCGGAGCACCGGATCAGCCACAGATGACGGATGCCCCTCGAAGGACCCATAACCCGCCGCAGATTGTACCGGCACCGCCGGGTCACTTCTCCACCCCTTTGGATAATATGATCGCGGTTGCATCACGATTAGCTGCTATCCCAATGGAGGGTGAATCCCCAGCGGCGGTTGAGACGCGGCGTGCTAGGGATCTTCTTCAGACGGCTATGATGCAGCAGCAGGCTTATTCATACAGCCGAGAAAAAATTCATTCAACCCCACGCCCGAGCCGGAGAAATAGCAGGCACATTGATGAACCGATTGTGTCAAGTAGTGCGCAAAACCGAGACGCTCCTCGAGGGCCTAATCCGGCGCGTGGTGGGGCACATACTCAGGATGCGGTGGACAACGGAGCACGTCGTGAAGCCGAGTTAGCTGCGCAGGACCGTTAGTTCACTCCGGCTCGTCCGGTAGTTTCCGTGGAGCAAGGCCTTACTTTCAGCTCTTGGGGGGTGCCCTGCCTCATCCCGGCTTTGCGCAATGTACGGCTGCCCAAGGATTTCAAGGGCCCCCGTAAGGTGCCTAATTACACCGCTGATTTGCCTCCCGAGTCATGGATCGAGAGTTATGAGATGGCTATGGAGATGTTAGATGTGGATGAAGCGGCCCGCGCGAAATATTTTACTATGATGTTGGATGGAACAGCTCGCACGTGGTTGAAAGGCTTACCAGTTAATTCCATCGAGACATGGGCTGAGTTGAAAGCCCGGTTTATAGCAAACTTCGAAGACACGTGCAAGCAACCTATGTCAATTGTGGACTTAGCCGCCTGCATCCAGGGAGAAGGCAAGTCAACGACCCATTGGGTGCGCCGGGTTTCGGAGATCTTACACTCTTCGGATCGCATCAAAGCCCACTCGGCGATTATAACATTGGAGGGGAATTGTCGTTTTCAGCCTTTAAAGTTGAAGTTGGGACGGCTCAAGCGTCACTGCAATGATATAGGAACACTTATGGCTGCTCTGGTTAAGTATGCTGATTCTGATAGTACCAAGGACCCCGAGTCTGACGATGACAAGCCGGGGAAGGGAAAGAAGAGTGGCAACGCCAAGGGGCAGCAGCATAACCCGACGGGCCACAATAATAATGGTAAGCGCAAAGCAGATCATAATTCAGATTTTGTGGCTAACACCAATACACAGGGTAATGGTCAGCGTCGTAAAGGAAAGCCACCCCCAAGAAGGGCAGAGCCCAGTCCTAATCCGGAGCGCCTGAATTACCTGTTGAACCAGCCCTGCCCGAAGCATCCCGGAACGCCGGATAAACCAACCACGCACCTCTGGAAAGATTGTTATATCATGCGAGAATTCAAAAATTCAGACCTCTTCCGGAATGATCATGGACCCTCCGGTGGTTCAAGACCCGGGTCCTATGGGCCGGGTTATGGAGGAGGCAACCCCGGTTCAGGATTCCAAGGCAATCAGGGCGGACATGGAAATCAAGGAAATCAGAGCAACCAGGGTGGTTATAGCCAACAAGGACCACAGCAGCAACAGTCAGGGTACCAAAGTCACCCAAAGCAGTTGAATGGTGGACAGTACCATGTTTTCACCACCAGCTTATGCAAATGCGATCAGAAGCTTCATAAGCGAGCAGTGAACTCGGTTGAACCGGCAGTGCCTCATTATTTATGGTGGTCTGAGCAGCCTATCGTGTGGAGCCGAGAGGATCACCTGCCCCGGGTTGACAATCCGGGTCATTTGGCGTTGGTGGTTGCGCCTCAAGTTGGAGGTTATAAGTTCACTAAGGTGCTCATGGATGGAGGTAGCAGTATCAACATCTTATATTATGACACCTTCCGTCGTATGGGATTGACAGATAAGAATCTTAAACCGTCGAACACTGTTTTTCATGGTGTGGTGCCCGGCAAATTAGCCTATCCAGTTGGTAAAATAGGTCTGGAGGTCGCTTTTGGAGATGAGTATGACTCAAGATCAGAGACATTGACTTTCGAAGTGGTGAAAATCCAAAGCCCGTATCATGCCCTGTTTGGGCAGCCGGCTTATGCTAAGTTCATGGCACGACCCTGTTATGTTTATCTGCAGCTCAAGATGCCGGGTCATAAAGGGACTATCACAATACATGGAAGCCGCAAGATCGCTTTGGAGTGTGAGGAAGGTGATGCGGCTTATGCTGAGTCGGTTTGTGCAGCAGAAGAGTTGAAGTTTTATAAGGACAACGTTGATCCGGCGGACATGACTTCCTTGAAGAAACCAACCACGGAGCATGATCCGGCCTTGAAGTTTAAATCAGATGATGAGACTAAGATGGTTGATTTTGTGCCCGGCGATTCATCTAAACAGTTCATCATCAGTGCAAATCTGGATCCGAAATAGGAAAGCGCGCTCATCGAGTTCGTTCGTGAGAATCGGGATATCTTTGCATGGAAGCCTTCTGACATGCCAGGTGTACCGAGGGAACTCGCTGAGCACACCCTTGATATTGATCCCAAGTTTAAACCGGTCCGACAATTCCTTCGCCGGTTCAATGAAGAGAGGCGCAAGGCTATTGGTGGGGAGGTAGCCCGGCTCTTGGCGGCAGGGTTCATTGTTGAAGTTTTTCATCCGGAGTGGTTGGCTAATCTGGTGCTGGTGCTTAAGAAAAATGGCACCTGGCGTATGTGTGTGGATTACACGGATCTGAACAAAGCATGTCCGACGGATCCTTTTGGCCTCCCCCGTATCGATCAAATCATTGATGCTACGGCGGGTTGTGAGCGTTTGAGTTCTCTGGATGCTTATTCAGGTTATCATCAGATTAAGATGGCAGTTAAGGACCAAGAGAAGACAGCTTTTATAACTCCCTTTGGAGCCTTCTGCTATGTGTCTATGCCCTTTGGGCTCAAGAGTGCCCAGGCAACTTATCAGCGCTGTGTTCAGAATTGTCTTCATAACCAGATTGGGCACAACGTCCATGCTTATGTGGATGATATTGTGGTGAAGTCCAGGAAGGAGGAAACATTAATAGATGATTTAAAGGAGACCTTTGATAACCTCCGGGTTTATAAGATGATGCTCAACCCGGCCAAGTGTGTTTTTGGTGTGCCAGTAGGCAAGCTTCTGGGTTTTCTGGTATCTAACAGGGGCATTGAAGCTAATCCGGAGAAGATCAAGGCTATTACTTCGCTGACTAAACCAAAGTGCATCAACGATGTTCAGCGACGTGCAGGCCGGATTGCAGCATTGAGCCGTTTATAAGTCGTCTCGGGGAGAAGGCCATCCCTTTATATCAAATGCTGAAGAAAACGGACAACTTTGTCTGGAGTGATGCGGCTAATGAAGCGTATGAGGCTCTTAAGCGGCAGCTTGCCGAACCACCTGTTCTTGCTGCTCCCATGGATAAGGAACCATTGTTGTTATATGTGGCTGCTAATGGTCGAGCTGTCAGCGTGGCTATTGTGGTGGAGCGCAAGGAGGCAGGAAAGGAGTATCCGGTTCAACGACCGGTTTATTATATCAGTGAGGTGCTCATTGAGTCAAAACAGAGATATTCACATTGGCAGAAGCTTGTATATGGGGTTTTTATGGCGAGCCGGAAGCTAAAGCAATACTTCCAGGGCCATCCCATTACTGTGGTCAGTTTGGCTCCGTTGGGAGATATCATCCAGAACAGAGAGGCGACCGGCCGGGTCGCTTAGTGGGCTATTGAGCTTGGGCCTCACGGAGTAAAATATATGCCTCGCACAGCCGTCAGGTCTCAAGCACTCGTGGACTTCATCAATGACTGGACAGAGTTGGAGGTGCCGGAGGATAGACCGGATAACACATACTGGACAATTCATTTCAACGGATCCGGGCAATTGGAGGGCTCGGGGGCTGGAGTGGTTCTTACTTCCCCTCGAGGTGAAATTTTTTGTTATGTTCTCCGCTTGATGTTTCCTTGTACTAATAATGCAGCTGAGTACGAGGCCCTGCTCCATGGTCTTCGGATGGCTAAGGAGATGAATCTGAGCCGGGTTAAATGTTTTGGTGATTCAGACCTAGTGGCTCAACAAGTTTCTGGTACTTGGGATTCCAAGGACCCCCTCATGGCAGCGTATCATCGAGAGGTAGATATTGTTGCAGGTCATTTCAAGGGTTATCAGGTTGATCATGTAGACCGGTGAAAGAATGAAGCGGCGGATGCCTTAAGCCGGTTGGGCTCCCAGCGTAAACCGGTGCCACTCGATGTTTTCCTTGATGTTTTGCATAACCCGTCGGTCAAGCTACCCACGGAGGAGGACTTAGTTATTCCTGATCCGGAGGCTCACTTGGTGGCAGCACTTCATGTCACCCCGGATTGGACGATCCCGTATTTGGCATATATGAACCGGGGTGAATTACCAGAGGATGAAGTTCTGGCCAGACAGATAATCCGGCGTTCTAAGTCCATGACTATTGTCAACGGCGAGCTACATCATTGCAGTATCTTAGGGGCTTTTCAACGTTGTGTTTCTCCTGAAGAAGGTCGTGAAATTTTACGTGAGATTCACGAAGGTGATTGTGGTCATCATGTCGGTTCAAAGTCCTTGGTGGCTAAGGCTTTTTGTCATGGTTTCTATTGGCTGACTGCTCATGCTGATGCTGAGGACTTGGTCAAAAAGTGCGATGGCTGTCAGAAGTTTGCACGCCGGACTCATGTTCCGGCTCAGGAGCGGAGGATGATTCCAATTACCTGGCCGTTTGCAACCTGGGGCTTGATATGGTTGGACCCTTTAAGAGATCTAAGGATAAGCAGACCCACCTTTTGGTGGCGGTTGACAAATTTACCAAGTGGTTGGAGGCAGAGTCAGTTAGCAAATGTGATGCAGCCACAGCGGTTCAATTTATGAAGAAGGTGATATTCTGTTTTGGTTATCCACACAGCATTATAACAAACAATGGCACGAATATTTCCAAAGGTGCTATGGAGGAGTTCTGTCAAAGAGAGCACATCCGTCTAGATATCTCTTCGGTGGCCCACCCCAATCTAATGGTCAAGCGGAGAGAGCTAATCAGGAAATCTTGAAGGGGATCAAGCCCCGGCTTATGGTTCCTTTGCAGAGGACACCGGGTTGTTGGGTTGAGGAGCTGCCTTCCGTTTTATGGAGCATTAACACCACCCCCAACAGATCCATGGGTTATACACCCTTCTTCATGGTTTATGGAGCAGAAGCTGTCCTTCCAAGTGATATTCGTCATGACTCACCTCGAGTGGCAGCTTATGTTGAAGCAGATAATGAAAGAGCACGCCAGGATGCGTTGGACCTGTTGGATGAGAAACGGGACATAGCAGCGGCTCGCTCAGCGATTTATCAGCAAGACCTGCGGCGTTATCACAGTCGCCGGATTAAAACCAGAACTTTTCAAGAAGGCGATCTGGTGCTTCGGCTTATCCAAGATCAGACTGATATGCACAAGTTATCCCCGCCTTGGGAAGGGCCCTTTGTGGTCAGCAAGAATCTGAACAACGGATCATATTACCTCATCGATGTTCGAGAGCATAAAGACTCTCGCAAGTCAGAGGAGGAGACGATCCGGCCGTGGACATAGCTCATCTATGGCCGTACTACACCTGAGCCGTAGGCTCCTATCATGTACATATTTTGACGATGTATATATTATGATCAATGCAATAAACCAGAGCCCCGGCTAAAGCGGGGTATCTGTTGTCTTTCTCATATCATGAGTGGTTACACGGAGGATTCTGTTTGTGAAGCAACATCCGATTTGCAGCTATCTATTCAATATAAGTCACTTGGGGGCTTGATCGTATTCGAACCATAGCTACACCTCTTGGCTGGCTCAAAAGCCACGACAGTGAGTCACTTGGGGGCTTGGTCGTATTCAAACCATAGCTACACCTCTTGGCTGGCTCAAAAGCCACGATAGTAAGTCACTTGGGGGCTTGGTCGTATTTGAACTATAGCTACACCTCTGGGCTGGCTCAAAAGCCACGACATTAAGTCACTTGGGGGCTTGGTTGAGTTCAACCATAGCTACACCTTTTGGCTGGCGCAATGCCACTACTTAGGGGCCAAAGAGTGTTGTCAAGAACAACTCAAACATAGGCACCCGTTGAGCACAGCTCAAAATGTTGCTTGGGGATTCTTTGCTATCGAAGTGACCAAAGAAATCTACACTTGCAATAGGCTACCCGATGAGACATGGCTTGGAAGCCTGGTATATATACCTAAAACCCTGGGTTAACCTGCCTTCATTAAGTAAGTCACTCTGCCCAGGTAAGCCTGGTATGACCCGCGAACTTGACAAGTCAATCGCATATGACCCTGAACTTGTCAATGATAGACCGGCGATTGGTTAAAGACTGAGGACCATCTTAAAAGGCTTTGTAAAACGGTTTAACTCAGTGGCCTGGCAGCCCTTGAAAAGCCTCGACTACAAGTTTTGCTTTATTCTCTGGTTTTTTTATTGGTCAATTTTGTTTTTCTCCCTTATTAAAGTTTTGAGCTAAACCGACATCCAATGGCCCGGCCTGATTGTAAGTCATCTGTATAAACCGGTGTATTTAACCCGGCCTGGAGTTAACTATAATTTGCCAGGATGATCATCCGGTGTTTATCATAACCCGGCGTCGCTTGTTTTTTACCAGCGTAACATGGTTTGAGTTAGCAATGCTCAATACTTGGGTTGTCACCCTTATTACAAAAATGTTGGTAAACCAACAAGGTGATTAAATATCACAGGTATGATATGTTTCATATTTCATTGTTTAAAGCTATGGTTATGAACCTTGGATATATAAATTGGGCATTATGACCCGTCCAGCGGTAAACCGCCAGGACAGTTTTCACTTTATTTTATCCAGAAACAGGGCTGTATCAAACCGATAAAAATCATGAGCAAATATAGCATGATGGATTAATAATATTGTGTGCAACAAGTATGCACGATGGCATATCAGATCAGTTGTTCAAGCTAGCCTATTACAAGGCGTTTCGACTGCCCAAAAGAATGATTGTTTTTCAAGGATAACAAAAGGAACAAATTAAACCGGGTTCCGGATCATGATTCTGCTTCAGGTTGATGGGAAGGTTGAGAATCCTGTGCCGGTTCATCCTCCTTCTTTCCGCCCAATGGCTGGAAGTCAATAGTTGTCCAATCAATCCCTGTTAAGGCTTGAATGACAGCTTCATCGTGTATCAGATCAGATGGTTCAACATCCGGAGCGTAAGTATACTTACGGATCGGCGGGATCAGATTTTCCACATCATAAGTTGGAGCACTTATATGCTTGCCGCTGGCATCATATACATTCTGATAACTTGACAAGTTAGTATCTTCAGCCAATTTACTTGCCAGTGGTCGCATCTCTCTCGTGATAGCCCGGAGATCATCGTTGCTGAATTCTGAACCATCCTCTTTTTGACTCAGGTAACCGTTACCAATGTCTTCCGGATCAAGGTCAGAGATCCAGGCCTTGGCACGCGTCAGTGCAGTAAGGGCACCGGACCTAGCAGCGGATTTCTTCAATTCCACAATCCGGGCAGGCATCATAGACAATTTTTCCAGTGTTTCCTTGATTAACGACGGTGGCGGGTGGTTATTGGAAGCTCCGCAGATGGCCCATTGTGCGCCGGTATAAAGCTGCTCTGCCAAAGTATAGACGGCCTTCAATCTTTTGCGCATATCTATGCCAAGATGAGTAACACGGCTACCTGCAAAAGGATCCAATTTATATTAAACCAAAAGTTTTTATAGCTGGTGTTGTGACAGATTGGTGACGAGGTTGTTACCAAAGATGGCAGAGGTCATAGCATCAATCTGCCGCTTCAGGCTGCTCAGCTTTTATGTGGCCGGTTTAAGGGTGTTCTCCGCATCTTCTGCCCGCTTTAACAAGGTGGTCTTTTCAGTTGCCCAATCTGCCCGTTCACCTTTCAAGAATTCCTTCAGCTGCTCCATGGTTGTGAAAGCGATGGTCAGCTCGCTCTTAACTTTGCAAGTTTCGTCCACCTGAGACTTGATGCTTCCTTGGAGAACAGTGATTTGGGAGTCTTGTTTGGACAATTCAGCCTGCAAGCATACAGATAATAAGTTAGCATTACAATATCTAAAGTCTCAAGCACATAACAAGTTATCTCCTTGACACTTGGGGGCTAATGCGGTTTGCTTCTGATCAACTATTCATTTAAAGTCTCAAGCACATAACAAGTTATCTCCTTGACACTTGGGGGCTAATGCGGATTGCTTCTTATCAGCTATTCATTTAAAGTTTCAAGCACATAACAAGTTATCTACTTGATACTTGGGGGCTAATGTGTATTCATTCAGATTCAGATGGATGGTCATCATTATAAGTGGTGAGATTAATAGGATGTACCGGTTTATTCTAAAAGATATAAGCCGGTTCATGAGGGCTACACCAGCTAAATGTAAATATCGATTCAAGACCCGGTTCAAACCAATGTTATGAACTGGCCCTTGGGGGCTACTAGAGTTGATATATTGGACCAGTTTTGACAAAAGGACTATTGGAATATTTATGCAAAGGGAAGGTGACATTTACCTCATACCGCTCCTTCATCAGGCCTATTAAACCGGCTTCAAAGTTGCGGTTTGCATACAGGTCGTTTGAAAAACCAAAGTGTAGCTCTTGAGTGTCACGACCGGTTTTTCAATAAAATATTTATTGAGAGACCAATCCCTTTTACGGACTAGTAGCGAAGAATTCCTTCACACTGGTAGACATTATCTTGGTCACAGAAGAAAAATACCAGGAGTACTGAATATAATACAAGGTTGAGCGGGGACTGCTCAACAATTTATTACATGCACGCCGAATAGACATAACGGCGGATAGGGTGGCATAACTACTAACTCACGATAACAACGGTGGTGGAAATATCACAGCGGAGCGGGTGATATGACTCCTGCAAACTACAGCTCTTCGAGCGTCGGGGTGAAGCTCGAGGACGTTTATTGCGGGTGGCGGAAGCGTTTATAATACAAGTGACCAATATCCAGGATCGCACAGGGCTGACTGGGATTCCTCTAGGCGTCGGACTCACTATCGAATTCTTCATCCAAGAGATCGCCTTCGTCAACATCTGGCCAAATCAACAAGCCAGGTGAGTACTATGAAAGTACTCGCAAGACAGTTCGGACATAAGATATAACAAATGTAAACATGAAGCATAAGAACAGAATAACAAGTGCGTCCAGGTATAGAGACAATATTGCATGGGGAAATAACAGAGAAGTCGGGCGGTAGTCCTCCCGAAATCCCAAAATAAATACTGGGTGCCAAACGAGGGTCTGAATGACTCCTCGAGAGGAAACTGCAAGAATAGTAATACCGGTGCCAAACGAGGGTCTGAATGTCTCCTCGAGAGGAAACTGCAAGACTAATAATGCCGCAGTCGGGCGTCAGGGCGACACCACATAAAGGGCTTATAAAAGGAAATAAAAGATAGTGCATGCCACAGTCGGACGTCTGAGCGACATCACATAAAGGGCTTATATCAAAAGTAAATAATCAATATGCCACAGTCGGACGTCTGAGCGACATCACATAAAGGGCTTCATAACTTAACATCTTATTAGCTCAAGAATTTAAATCATATCCAGAGAATAATCAGGCATGAGATAAATAACAGGGTTAGTCCATCCACAGGAGTAACGTTCAGCTAAGTCTACTACTCATGCTCACTAACCGGAAAGAAGAACAAACCACGAGGACTTGACATAGATATGGATACACTGATCACGATACTTGTCCATGGATACGATGACTCGGAAGGATTTGACTCTGCAGAGTTTGTACTTTAACCACAGCCAACGGATTTCAGTAGTCACGGGGACTAGTTCCATTTACGGTGTTTTGGAAGAAACACATCTAACCAGTACACACCCATTCAACAATCCGAAGCCAGGAATCACCCTCGGCAACGTTCAAGAAAAACCTTGAGACGGGGAGGCTACAACCTCGCGTAGCATGGGATCAAATTTCTATACGCGCGCTCTAAGGGGTGCCCCCCTCTCGGTCCCAACCGGAAACACCCATGCCCCCTGACCGAATGACTGGCTTTAATCCAGGGCCATGGAACCATCATCCCGGCCCCTCTGTTTTGTGTGTACACGGAAAGAGGTTACCAACTTACTAAACCGCATTCTGGCAGAAAACAAGTGGTAGCACGGAAGGGGGAAGAACGATAACGTGACTCCGTCCACGTTCACGTCAGAAATTGTCGGATGACACAAGGCTGGCATGCTACAACAGTACCACCTTGCTGCCCTCCATGTCACCACATGATTAGGCCATCTCTCATCAGAGATCATCGCAACTTTGGAACACGCGGGTAGTTGCCTCACAAGCAACGAGGTACTCACCGATACTCATATGCCACGCACAACCTCTCACGCAAACATGCAAAACACCTATCATATCAAAGGTTCAAACATGCTTGCCTGGTTCGGCGAAGTCGGAGTCTAGCTTGGCGAAGTTCGCGGCTCCGTCACCTCTTCCGGAACCTACGGTATAGCGAAGAAGCATACTAACGTGAAAACCAACACGTGCATAAAAGTTGTTCCAAATTTTTTCCAAATAAATCCCATAAAAACTAGACAAAATTATAAGATTGTCAGAAAAAGAATCACTCAAAACTCACTTTTTGTTAAAAAGTTACAAGGGTTTCTGTCCAGGGACTCATCTGTAATGAAACAGAAAAGTTCTAGGGGTTTAAATGAGAAAATAGAAAACGGTTCGAATAGAAACGCGCAAGCTCAAAGGGAAAGCGCATTTGCCCGAAGGCGCCAACAGAAAACATTTCGAGGGAGAAGAGAATAGAGGCTGACAGGGGGGGTCCACATGTCAGGTTTAAAAAGTTCGTCGGCGCCCGAAGACTGCGGTGGTCGCCGGCGTCGAACCACGGCGAGACAGGGAGATCGGAGTGTACCAAGAGCTTCAGCGTGTCCTTCCGCGTCGGTGGGTGGTGGACTCGACCGACGGAGAGCACCACGTCGACGGCGACACTTTCTCCGGCGGACAGCGGCTCGGGTGATGGTGGAGAACTCCGGTGGGTGCTGCAAACTCCGAATTGAAGCGCGGGTCAGGAGAGTGGATGCATAGGGAAGCTACTGGCAAGAGTTGAAGGGTGGAGGTGCACGCACGGGAGCGAATCGAGCTGGATCCCATGGCGGGTCGCGGCGGCCGGAGTCGGGGAAGAAAGCTCCCTCGGGGCTCTTCCAGTGGCTTGGTGTGGTCTAGGTGGAGTGCAGAGGTGGTGTGGGTTCGAGTTGAAGCTCGGGGCCTCTATTTATAGGCGGATCGAGGGGGCGGCCGTGAACGGGATCGCTCCGGCGAGCAATTACGGCGAGGCAGTGTCTTGGCAGGGAGCTTAAATGGCCAGGCAGCATCAGTGAGATGTACTGGTGTCGTTCCCCCGCTAATCCCGGTTGGTCTTGGCGTAATGGCGCCGGTCCACAGTGGGGTGGCCGCACAGGCACGACGGCGGCAGGGAGCGCGCTCCGCGCCCAGCGGTTCACGACGAGGGTGGCAGCGTGCACTGGGGAGTGGAAGGCCACGCGGCGATCTCCGGTGGCTTGGGCGGCGCTGGGTGGCGCCGTCTGCGCTGCGCCTCTCTCTGGCGGCCGCAAAGCCGCCGCTGGCGTCGGTCATGGGGCAGCGCACCTCCTCCAGCTCGTCGCCGACGTCCGCAAGCATCCAGGCGCTCGTGCGGTGCAGAGGACAAGGGGGAGGGGACGGGGAACACGGCGACGCCGAGGCACTGGCGAGATCGACTACGGACACTGAAGAAACGACACCAACACTGAACTGTTCTCTGAATTTGACTGAACCTGATTTTGACAATGCTCTGCAGGTGTTCGACAGAATGATTTGGCAAGGAGAAAAAATTTCCTGGAGCTGGGGCTTGGTGAGGTGACCACTCAATGCACCCAGAGGCTGCTTGATTTTTCTCAGAAATTTTGGAGAGGGATTTGAATGAATTTCATCAAATTTGGCAAACTGGTCCAAACTTGCAGCAAGTATAGTTTGAAAATTTTGAACTGAAGACCAGTGGATCTTCATGGATCTTGGTTGAGGGTTCAAAGGACTAGGAAGGGAAATTGGTTTGGGGGCAAAAATCAAAACAGAAATGGTAGCCCCTTTGTAAATCTCCAAGGGCTAGAAGAGAAGGCAGAAATTGTTTTGATAAGATTTAAATGGAAAAATAATCATATGGGGAGGTTCAACTTGCTGGATTTGATGCAAATCAAGATCCAAAGGTGAGGGAAGGTTTAGGAGAGTGGATTTGCACTAAGGCCATGGCAAGAGAGATTTGTTGAAAGTGGTAAAGGATTATTCCAAAAGCTATAGAGTATTTTCAAAGGAATTTTCAAAAGACATTTTTCCCAAGTGAAAAGCATTTTGGCTTGAGTCCAAAATAAAAAGCAAGAACCTCCAAGACCAAAAACAAGTCTTGGGTGAATCCAAATAAAACTCTTGCCATAAAAAAATATTTTGAAAGGGGTTTTTTTTTGAAGAAAAAATTTTTAAATCACCTCCCTCAAGTCAAGTAAATTTTTTGACAAATCCAAATGAAATTTTGGGTGTCACAACACCTACCCCCTTAGGAAAAATCTCGTCCTCGAGATTTCAGCTGATCCTCGAATAGATATGGATATTCTGCCTGAAGAAAATCTTCCCTTTCCCATGTAGCTTCATCCTCAGTGTGGTTGCTCCACTGAACTCTGAAAAATTTGGTCGTTTTCTGACGGGTCCTCCGTTCACACACTCCCAGTATCTTTACTGGCCGCTCTCTGTAGGTGAGATCTGGTTGTACATCAATGCCCTCATGAGATACATTCTTCTCCGGGTTACTCACACATTTTCTCAATTGTGAGACGTGGAATACCTCATGGACGTCTGACAGCTCCTTGGGTAAGTCTAGTTTGTAGGCCACTGTGCCTCTTCGTGCCTCTGTACAAAATGGTCCGATAAATCTCGGGGCTAGCTTCCCCTTAATTTTGAACCGTTGCAGGCCCCTCATAGGAGACACTCGTAGGTATACGGAATCACCGGGTTCAAAGCTGACCTCATGATGTTTTTGATCGTAGTAGCTCTTTTGTCGGCTCTGTGCTGTCTTGAGTCTGTCCCTGATCTGCTTAACTTTCTCCTTGGCTTCTTTCAGCATGTCTGGGCCGAAGATACGACTGTCACCTATTTCTGACCAATTTAGTGGGGTACGACACCTCCGTCCGTACAATGCTTCAAAGGGTGCCATTTGCAAGCTGGCTTGGTAACTGTTGTTGTAAGCAAATTCGGCATACGGCAAACTCTCTTCCCAACTGGATCCATAGGTGAGCACACACGCTCTCAGCATATCCTCTAGGATTTGGATTACACGTTCCGTTTGTCCATCAGTCTGAGGGTGGTATGTTGTACTGAAAGCTAATTGCGTGCCCAGAGCTTGTTGTAGGTGATCCCAAAATTTGGAGACAAATTGGGTGCCTCGGTCAGATATTATAGTCTTTGGGACTCCATGCAAACAAACTATACGAGAGAGATAAAGCTTGGCCAGCCTTTGTGTGGAGTAGGTAGTCTTCACGGGAATGAAATGAGCAACCTTGGTTAGTCGGTCTGTGATGACCCATATGGCGTCATTTCCGCGTTGTGATCGGGGTAGTCCGACGATGAAGTCCATTCCTATTTCATCCCATTTCCACTCCGGTATCCCGTTTGGCTGGAGTAGCCCTGCTGGCTTTTGATGCTCGGCCTTGATGCGCTGACTTGAATCGCAACAAGCAATAAATGCGGCTATATCCCTTTTCATACCGTGCCACCAAAATCTTTCCTGAATGTCTTTGTACATTTTGGTTCCTCCAGGGTGGATCGAGTATGGAGCGGTGTGGCTTTCGGTTAGGATTTGTTGCTTGAGTTCCTCAATGTTAGGTACGCAAGTCTGTCTCCGTACCATAATATTCCTTCACTGTCTGTGACGAACTCTGAAGCCTTACCAAGGTTCATTTTCTTCTTTATACCTTCGATGTTGGGATGCCCCTGTTGAGCCTTCTTAATTTGTCTCACTAGGGTGGGTTGTATCTCCAGATTTGATACAGTGCCCTCAGAGACTATCACCATGTTGAGCCTAGCGAACTCTTGCTGAAACTCAGGCCTCAAGTTTTGCGGAAAGACTATCACCATGTTGAGCCTAGCGAACTCTTGCTGAAACTCAGGCCTCAAGTTTTGCGGACTGTCGTTGTCCGGGCTAGGGTTTCGACTAAGGGCATCAGCCACTACATTTGCTTTCCCTGGATGGTAGTGAATGCCGACATCATAGTCCTTGACCAATTCCAACCAGCGTCGTTGGCGTAAATTTAGCTCTGGCTGTGTGAAAATATATTTGAGGCTCTTATGGTCCGTATATATTTCACAGCGATTTCCCAACAGAAAGTGCCTCCACTCCTTGAGTGCATGTATGACTGCGGCTAGCTCCAAGTCATGTGTTGGGTAATTTTCTTCATGTTTTCGCAGCTGCCTGGAGGCATACGCGACAACTTTGCCATCCTGCATTAGTACACATCCGAGGCCTTTTCGGGACGCGTCACAATATACTTCAAAACTCATGTGTATGTCTGGCACGGTTAATACCGGTGCGGTTGTTAGCTTCTTCCTAAGTTTTTGGAAGCTTCTCTCGCATGCTTCCGTCCACACAAATTTCTTGTCTTTCTGGAGCAACTGTGTTATTGGTTTTGCCACAGTGGAGAATCCTTCAATGAATCTTCTGTAATATCCGGCCATTCCCAGGAAACTCCGCACATCTGTAACGTTGGCGGGTGGCTTCCAGTCATGTATGGCTTTGACTTTTTCTGGGTCTACGGCCACGCCTTCTTGGTTCAATATATGGCCTAGGAAACCAACCTGCCTTAGCGAAAACTCACACTTGCTAAATTTGGCGTTGCACTGATGTTTCCTTAATTCTCCCAAAACAATTCTGAGATGCTCAGCATGCTCTTCTGGTCTCCTTGAGTATACCAGAATATCGTCGATGAACAACACAACAAATTTGTCCATGAATTTCATGAACACTTTGTTCATGAGGTGGACGAAATATGCGGGGGCGTTTGTTAGACCAAAAGGCATCACTGTGAATTCATATAATCCGTATCTGGAGGTGAATGCTGTTTTAGGGATATCCTCTGTCCGTACTTTCAGTTGATGATATCCCGATCTCAAATCAATTTTTGAGAACACCTTGGCTTGTGCGAGCTGGTCAAACAAATCATTTATCCGTGGCATTGGATATTTGTTTTTGATGGTGACCATATTGAGGGCTCGATAGTCTATACACAGTCTCAGTGTCCCATCCTTTTTCTTGGCGAATAAAACTAGCGAACCCCATGGCGAGGAGCTGGCTCGAATAAATCCTTTGTCCAATAATTCCTTTATCTGCTTCTTCAACTCCACCAATTCTGAGGGTGCCATTCTATAAGGTTTCTTATAGATGGGAGCGGTGCCAGGTGCTAGTTCGATGCTGAACTCTATCTCTCGGTCTGGTGGCATGCCTGGTAGTTCTTCAGGAAATACATCAGGGAACTCGCATACCAGTGGAACTTTACTCAGTTCTGAAATGTCCACTTTGTTCAGCTTTGGTTGCCGTGACCGTGGTCTTTCCTGAGCTGTAACCTTTATTGCCTTGCCGTGATGGTGGGTGAGAATCACGGTCCGATTGAAACAGTCAATGAATCCTTTATTGGTGGTCAACCAGTCCATCCCTAAAATGACATCCAGTCCTTTATTTTCCAACACGATGAGATTTGCTTGGAACTGTAGTCCTTCGAACTCAATGATTACTCCTTGGCAGTAACTCTGAGCGATTTGCTTATTTCCGGGGGACCATAGATTTTTCCAAGGGAAGTATCGGAAAACCATGTTGCAAAACAAAACTCTTCGAAACGAACGAATGGGAAGCTCCAGAATCAAACAAAACCGTGGCGGGTACTGTGTTGACAGGGAACGTACCGAGCACGATGTCTGGGGCATTCTGCGCTTCTTCCCTGGTCACATGGTTCAGGTGACCCTTCTTGTCGTTGTTGTTGGGATTGAAATTGTTGCGCTTGGGGGCTGGATTGTTTCCACCATTGTTCGGCTTGGGGGCCGAGTTCCTAGGTTTTGGGCACTGTTTAGCATAGTGCCCTTCTTCTCCACAAGCATAGCATGTGACCCCTGGATGGTACGTGAACTCCTTGTCCCTGGCATGAAACTGCCTGACGGGCCTTAGATCAGTAGTCGTGGATTTCCTTGCTCCTGTCCTTGGGACCTCAGTCTTGCTTCGGTTGTTGCGAGCGAGAATCGTCTTGTCCCTCTTTCACTTACGGAGATCTTCCAGACTACGGCGCTCATTCTCCAAGGTAATGGCCTTGTCAACCAGAGTTTTAAAATCCGGGAAAGTGTGTACAATCAGTTGGCATTTTAGTGCCGGTGCCAGGCCGTCCAGGAATTTTTCCATCTTCTTGTTCTCAGTCATATGCTCGTCGTAGGCATAACGGGATAGCTGGGTAAACTGACCATTGTATTCTGTCACTGACATGCCTCTCTGCTTCAGGTCATCAAATTCTCTCTTCTTGATTTTTATGATGCTCCTGGGGATGTGTGCCCCACGGAAGCCTTCCTTGAACTCCTCCCAGGTGATGTTGTGTTCACTGGGGTGCATGTGTAGGAAGTTTTCCCACCATGCTGCAGCTGCTCCAGTAAAGTAGTGTGGTGCATAAAGCACCTTTTCATGATCTGAACAATGAGCAATAATCAGCTTCCTTTCAATGTCGCGAAGCCAATAGTCGGCTTCTAGCGGCCTATCGGTGTGAGCAAACGTTGAAGGGCGAGTTTTCTGTAACTCAGATAACTTGGAATGAGGCTGATAGGGTTCACAGTGGATTCCCATATTGATGACGTGATTCATCATCTCTTGGTGTTGTTGCTGGCTTTGTTCGAAGAGATGGCATACTTGAGACAGGGCTGCTTTGCTGTCTTGTTGACTGGACTGTCCCTGAGTGAAATTGTTGCTAGTCTGTGTCCCATAAACTTCTTCTGGCTGATTGGGCATGGAGCGAGTCCACGGGCGAGACATTTTTCCAGTCTGGGGTATTATTTTGCAAAACCCATGAGAAGAACTGCGTGGCACAAGGAAAATCTTGCAAACGCAACAATTTAAAAGACCTCAAGGTTTTCAAGAAAACATAAACGATTATGCACGGAGAAGAACTGCTTAGCATATATCTTACACGCGAAAAGCAAACACACGATACATCATTCAGGATGTGCGTACACAATCCTGACATGTTATTTGGACTAGCATACTCCTCCGGAAAGCAGCGAACACACTAATACAAACTAGCGTACAGATAAAACACATCATACAAGCAGACAAAATGCGCGGCTACTCGGCGCTCTCAGTCGGAGATAGTGACGCTGTCCTTCCCTTTGCCGTGGGCAAGACTCAGCGGTGCAGGAGATTCAACCTCCACCTCCTCTCTAGCAGGTTCCTGGCGCGTAACACTGCGCTGCGGTGATGGTGCGGGGGTGACAGGCGGCAGAGCGGGTGCGGCAGGCGGTGCAGCTCTGACTGGAGTAGGAGCGATGACTCTGTCGAACTCCTCAGTTGTAGGCAAACGGCGAGCAGTGGCCAAAACGGCCGGTGCATAAGAGGCTGAAGACGAGACGAATGTCAGAGGCGGTGCTGTGAGGAGAAGCTCCTTCCTGCTGGCAGGACCGCCCCGGACTAAGTCCATGCGGGTAGCCACAAGATCGTCCACGAGGTTGTCGAAAGACTCCTCCAGAGCCTTGAGATACTCCACAACCATCTCGATGGATTCATCTCGTTCTCCCCGATGGCAGGCGAATGCATAGTGACAAGTATATGGCACATGGCATGGGAGGTAGCGGTAGCGGCGAGTCTTCATCATAGGAAGAATATCCCGAAGGCGAGCTATTGCCTCACGGGCAGCCATCTGCATGGCATGCCTCTCCGTAGGCATGGTCCTTCCCACAAAACGGAAGTGGCGAGACGCAGAATGTCCTCCCTTGAATTGCACCACGGCTTGGTGCATAGACACGTCGTCGCTGAGCTTGTGCTGGCAAAGCGTGAACTCCGGGCGAGTCGCTGGCCCGATCGCGAGCTTGGTGATGGAGACGAGGAGTTTGACAAACCCCTCGGGCACGTTCGTGAACACTCGAGTCTCGCAGTTGCTGCCAGCCATCTACAAAAGTAGGCAAAAATTCTGAGTAGTCATGTCATAAATTTATGATGACCAACAGAAAATAGCTACAATTGCAAAATGCTGAAAAAGCACAAAAGACGCTAATAACCAGTTAGCGATCGCACCTAGTGGCTTCCTACAGTCAGCCTGGCTCTGGTACCAAGCTTGTCACGACCGGTTTTTCAATAAAATATTTATTGAGAGACCAATCCCTTTTACGGACTAGTAGCGAAGAATTCCTTCACACTGGTAGACATTATCTTGGTCACAGAAGAAAAATACCAGGAGTATTGAATATAATACAAGGTTGAGCGGGGACTGCTCAACAATTTATTACATGCACGCCGAATAGACATAACGGCGGATAGGGTGGCATAACTACTAACTCACGATAACAACGGTGGTGGAAATATCACAGCGGAGCGGGTGATATGACTCCTGCAAACTACAGCTCTTCGAGCGTCGGGGTGAAGCTCGAGGAGGTTTATTGCGGGTGGCGGAAGCGTTTATAATACAAGTGACCAATATCCAGGATCGCACAGGGCTGACTGGGATTCCTCTAGGCGTCGGACTCACTATCGAATTCTTCATCCAAGAGATCGCCTTCGTCAACATCTGGCCAAATCAACAAGCCAGGTGAGTACTATGAAAGTACTCGCAAGATAGTTCGGACATAAGATATAACAAATGTAAACATGAAGCATAAGAACAGAATAACAAGTGCGTTCAGGCATAGAGACAATATTGCATGGGGAAATAACGGAGAAGTCGGGCGGTAGTCTTCCCGAAATCCCAAAATAAATACTGGGTGCCAAACGAGGGTCTGAATGACTCCTCAAGAGGAAACTGCAAGAATAGTAATACCGGTGCCAAACGAGGGTCTGAATGTCTCCTCGAGAGGAAACTGCAAGAATAATAATGCCGCAGTCGGGCGTCAGGGCGACACCACATAAAGGGCTTATAAAAGGAAATAAAAGATAGTGCATGCCACAGTCGGACGTCTGAGCGACATCACATAAAGGGCTTATATCAAAAGTAAATAATCAATATGCCACAGTCGGACGTCTGAGCGACATCACATAAAGGGCTTCATAACTTAACATCTTATTAGCTCAAGAATTTAAATCATATCCAGAGAATAATCAGGCATGAGATAAATACAGGGTTAGTCCATCCATAGGAGTAACGTTCAGCTAAGTCTACTACTCATGCTCACTAACCGGAAAGAAGAACAAACCACGAGGACTTGACATAGATATGGATACACTGGTCACGATACTTGGCCATGGATACGATGACTCGGAAGGATTTGACTCTGCAGAGTTTGTACTTTAACCACAGCCAACGGATTTCAGTAGTCACGGGGACTAGTTCCGTTTACGGTGTTTTGGAAGAAACACATCTAACCAGTACACACCCATTCAACAATCCGAAGCCAGGAATCACCCTCGGCAACGTTCAAGAAAAACCTTGAGACGGGGAGGCTACAACCTCGCGTAACATGGGATCAAATTTCTATACGCGCGCTCTAAGGGGTGCCCCCCTCTCGGTCCCAACCGGAAACACCCATGCCCCCTGACCGAATGACTGGCTTTAATCCAGGGCCATGGAACCATCATCCCGGCCCCTCTGTTTGGTGTGTACACGGAAAGAGGTTACCAACTTACTAAACCGCATTCTGGCAGAAAACAAGTGGTAGCACGGAAGGGGGAAGAACGATAACGTGACTCCGTCCACGTTAACGTCAGAAATTGTCGGATGACACAAGGCTGGCATGCTACAACAGTACCACCTTGCTGCCCTCCATGTCACCACATGATTAGGCCATCTCTCATCAGAGATCATCGCAACTTTGGAACACGCGGGTAGTTGCCTCACAAGCAACGAGGTACTCACCGATACTCATATGCCACGCACAACCTCTCACGCAAACATGCAAAACACCTATCATATCAAAGGTTCAAACATGCTTGCCTGGTTCGGAGAAGTCGGAGTCTAGCTCGGCGAAGTTCGCGGCTCCGTCACCTCTTCCGGAACCTACGGTATAGCGAAGAAGCATACTAACGTGAAAACCAACGCGTGCATAAAAGTTGTTCCAAAAAATTTCCAAATAAATCCCATAAAAAACTAGACAAAATTATAAGATTGTCAGAAAAAGAATCACTCAAAAATCACTTTTTATTAAAAAGTTACAAGGGTTTCTGTCCAGGGACTCATTTGTAATGAAACAGAAAAGTTCCAGGGGTTTAACTGAGAAAACAGAAAACGGTTCGAATAGAAACGCGCAAGCTCAAAGGGAAAACGCATTTGCCCGAAGGCGCCAACAGAAAACGTTTCGAGGGAGAAGATAATAGAGGCTGACAGGGGGGTCCACATGTCAGGTTTAAAAAGTTCGCCGGCGCCCGAAGACTGCGGTGGTCGCCGGCGTCGAACCACGGCGAGACACGGAGATCGGAGTGTACTAAGAGCTTCAGCGTGTCCTTCCGCGTCGGTGGGTGGTGGACTCGACCGACGGAGAGCACCACGTCGACGGCGACACTTTCTCCGGCGGACGGCGGCTCGGGTGATGGTGGAGAACTCCGGTGGGTGCTGCAAACTCCGAATTGAAGCGCGGGTCAGGAGAGTGGATGCATAGGGAAGCTACTGGCAAGAGTTGAAGGGTGGAGGTGCACGCACGGGAGCGAATCGAGCTGGATCCCGTGGCGGGTCGCGGCGGCCGGAGTCGGGGAAGAAAGCTCCCTCGGGGCTCTTCCAGTGGCTTGGTGTGGTCTAGGTGGAGTGCAGAGGTGGTGTGGGTTCGAGTTGAAGCTCGGGGCCTCTATTTATAGGCGGATCGAGGGGGCGGCCGTGAACGGGATCGCTCTGGCGAGCATTTACGGCGAGGCAGTGTCTTGGCAGGGAGCTTAAGTAGCCAGGCGCATCAGTGAGATGTACTGGTCTCGTTCTCCCGCTAATCCCGGTTGGTCTTGGCGTAATGGTGCCGGTCCACGGTGGGGTGGCCGCACGGGCACGACGGCGGCAGGGAGCGCGCTCCGCGCCCAGCGGTTCACGACGAGGGTGGCAGCGCGCACTGGGGAGTGAAAGGCCACGCGGCGATCTCCGGTGGGTTGGGCGGCGCTGGGTGGCGCCGTCTGCGCTGCGCCTCTCTCTGGCGGCCGCAAAGCCGCCGCTGGCGTCGGTCACGGGGCGGCGCACCTCCTCTAGCTCGTCGCCGACGTCCGCAAGCATCCAGGCGCTCGTGCGGTGCAGAGGACAAGGGGGAGGGGACGGGGAACACGGCGACGCCGAGGCACTGGCGAGATCGACTACGGACACTGAAGAAACGACAGCAACACTAAACTGTTCTCTGAATTTGACTGAACCTGATTTTGACAATGCTCTGCAGGTGTTTGACAGAATGATTTGGCAAGGAGAAAAAATTTCCTGGAGCTGGGGCTTGGTGAGGTGACCACTCAATGCACCCAGAGGCTGCCTGATTTTTCTCAGAAATTTTGGAGAGGGATTTGAATGAATTTCATCAAATTTGGCAAAACTGGTCCAAACTTGCAGCAAGTATAGTTTGAAAAATTTGAACTGAAGACCAGTGGATCTTCATGGATCTTGGTTGAGGGTTCAAAGGACTAGGAAGGGAAATTGGTTTGGGGGCAAAAATCAAAACAGAAATGGTAGCCCCTTTGTAAATCTCCAAGGGCTAGAAGAGAAGGCAGAAATTGTTTTGATAAGATTTAAATGGAAAAATAATCATATGGGGAGGTTCAACTTGCTGGATTTGATGCAAATCAAGATCCAAAGATGAGGGAAGGTTTAGGAGAGTGGATTTGCACTAAGGCCATGGCAAGAGAGATTTGTTGAAAGTGGTAAAGGATTATTCCAAAAGCTATAGAGTATTTTCAAAGGAATTTTGAAAAGACATTTTCCCAAGTGAAAAGCATTTTGGCTTGAGTCCAAAATAAAAAGCAAGAACCTCCAAGACCAAAAACAAGTCTTGGGTGAATCCAAATAAAACTCTTGCCATAAAAAAATATTTTGAAAGGGGGTTTTTTTTGAAGAAAAAAAAATTAAAGTCACCTCCCTCAAGTCAAGTAAAATTTTTGAAAAATCCAAATGAAATTTTGGGTGTCACATTGAGCGCTGAGGTTGGAATAGTTGGATAGCTCGGATTTCCATTTCCCTTTATCCATAGCAGAAATTTCTTTGGCGCTATGCTTTGATAAAGCGACAGGACGACCAGGGGAGCTGAAACCAAGGCCAGTTACGACAACATCATCGTCTGTAATTTTGGCAAGGCTTGGCGGTTTATCAGATTCTTTAGCTGGCCTCAGCAAATCAACAATTGGACTAAGGGGATCAGCTGACTGGTTTGGCGGATTATTTTCTACCGGTTCAATAACTGTATCAGTTGCTTGAGGTTCCGGATTATCAGTAACAGTGTCAGCCTTCGGGTCAATAGCCTCTGGGGTTTTCTCCGGCTCGATAGCCGGCTCATGGTCAGTTGGCTTGTTAAATTTAGCCTTCTTGCTTGGTCTGGCTTTAGCACTGAAAAAGAGAGCAGACACGAAGATCAATATGATAAAATATTACAAGACCAAAGAGTTAAGAGTATGTTATGATTACCCAGGGACGGTTTTCAGAGGAGGAAGTTGTGTCGCTGACGACTCGCCGGACGATGAATGGGAAGTTCCCTGATAATTTGAGTCAGACGGATTAAGAGGATATCGGATGTAACCCGCCTTAGGGTAAAGGGTGTCAAGAGTATAAGCAACCTCTTGGCAGCGTTTGTGAACCGGCGAATTTGGTAAACCGGAGGAGGACACCACTTGGCCGCTATGTCGAGTTGTGTGGCGAGCTTCATGCTGATGTGTCTTTAAAAGAAAGTGCGGGTCCACATAAGAAAGAGGGCATGAAAATTTTACTTTCCGAATGGCTCGACGGATTCTTGGTACTGGCAAAGGATCAGAATCAGAAGAAAGAATAGTTACCTCATCAGCATGGCTGGCTTCCGCTTCATCCTGAGAATGATCATTGTCAATAAGGTGTATAAAAAGTGAACAGAGTGAGTCAAGTTCTACCTCTGAATTCGGATCATCTTCAATAATAAGCTCGGATGGTTCAACGTTCCTTCTTTTTGCTGGCTTTTTCGAAGCCTTGATCTTAATCCGAGGATTCTTTATCGGTTTATCTTGTGATTTTCTCTTCTAGAATGGATCATCGGCCTATATAGACAAATAATAAGTCATCAAAGGAAAACTTCAACAAAGGATGGTTAAAGGCATGAATACGGAAGATTATACCTTTGGCGGTTTATTGGCAGCATAGAAAGGACTGAGCCCGGTTTTGCTGCATGCGTCTATTGGTTCATTAAGCATCTTTTTAACAGCTTCAGTTACTTCATCATCAGTCAGCTGGATGTCAATATGGCATTGCGGGTCTTTCAGATCCCCTGTGTATTCACACATTAAACCGGGCCGCCGGCTTAAAGGTAAAATGCTCCATGAAACCCAGCATCGGACAAAATCCACACCTGTCAACCCATTTGCAATAAACGCTCTGAGCTTGGCTAGTTGAGGGGCATATTTTGCTCGCTCTTGGGCTGTCAACCGTTGAGGAAAGGGATGAGTTTGATTAAGCCGATGTGGACGGTAACCCGGCAAAGGATTTTCATTGACTGGAGCTATGTTGTGGCAGTAGAACCAAGTCTGATTCCAGTCCTTAGGATGACTATGAAGCTTGGCATGAGGGAAGTCAACATCTCTCCTGTTTTGAATTGAAACCCCGCCTAGTTCAGTATTGGGGCCATCCGTAAATTCAGTACGGCGGTTTAAATAAAAGAAGTCCCGGAACAGATCAACAGTAGGCTCCTCCTGCAGGTATACCTCACAGAATACTTGCCAGTCACAAATGTTGGATATGGAGTTTGGACCGATGTCTTGGGGATGGATTTGAAAGGCGGCAAGCACGTCACGGAAGAATTTTGATCCGGGTGGAGTGAAGGCTCGGCTTAGGTGATCAACAAATACAATAACTTCTCCGTCTTGGGGTTCAGGAGGAGATTCTAGGCCGGGGACTCGCCAATGGATAGTGTTCTTACTTGCTAAAGCGCCTGTTGAGACATAACCAGCCAGCTGCGTTTCCGTAACCCGGGAAGGAACCCAATTACAGGAAAAGAATTGTTTGGCCATTTTTGGTGATAAGCTGGAAAAAAGCACAATATCCGGTTTAAAGTTCATGGTTATCATTTATAAACCGGCGCAATGATGGAAGTACAATATCCGGTTTAAAACAGGTTGGTGGTTTAATAGAGGGCTAATGGTATATGATGAGTTATCACAGGTTCAAGGATAAACCGTCCACGATGGTAAAGAGGTTATACATTTGCAACAATTTCTAAGTGTGGTGCAAACAGATTTCACAGATTGGTGATATAAATCTAGATCTGCCACAGTTCTAAAAGAGGAAATAAATCTAACCTAAAGCCGTGACAGTGGAAGAACACATATGCTTGGATGGGATCTTATGCAGGAAAGGGTGCTGTTTGAGGATTAAAAGGGGCGCTAAACTACAGAAGCTCGGCTTTGCTGTCCGATTCAGATCAAAACTATGCGATCTAGGAAAGGAAAGATGAACGGTGAAGAACACCGACGAACAGTGGAAACCCTAATGCAGATCTGACGATCGAGGAGAGGAATACTTACTGGTGCTGCTGAACAGCGGAGGTGCGTCGCAGTTCTCTAGTCAAAATAGGTTGATGCAGTAGCCTGGGTTGGTGTGGACGCGAAGGTCGACGGCGGCGGCGGAGTTCGGGTGCTGAGGCGTCGCGAGGAAGAAGAAGACTTGAAGAGGAAAAGGGAGAGATGGAAAGGGCCCTCGGCCGTATTTATAAGGACGAAAGGATAAGGGTCAAGCGCGAGAATTGAGGAGCTTCACAAATGGACATGTGACAGATTTGTCGCCTCGATTATCGGAGGCTCATTAATGAAGGTGAGGAATATACCATTTAAAATAACAGGTGACGTCATGGCGGTTTATTATGATTCTGGATGATGAAGTCATGGCGGTTTACAAGATTTATGCGAAGATATGGAAGAAGAAATTTTCTCAAGGTTTTGGAGATTGACATGAACCAGTTCAAATCAATCTGGGGCCTAATGTTGGGGATATTACTACTAGGTGTAAACCGGCCGAGATAGTCGGGTTATCCCCATAAAGGATTGTTTATGCTTAAAGCCCATGAAGACAAGGATAAAGCGGATTATTACAGAGACTTGAAGGCCCAAGGCTCGAAGGTAGATTAAGGCCTGTAGTTATAAACCGCCATGTAATTCATCACTTGTATTATAAGGTATGACGAAGTAGAGACCGGGCCGGTATGTGTATAAACCGGCGTCGGGACTCTGTAAGCCAGCGGGCGTCGACCTGTGTATATAAAGGCACGACCCGGCGGCGGTTCAAGGAGGACAGATAACAACTCGAGACTCAGGCAAAGCATATTTGCTCCCTGATCATCGAGACCCCAGCAATTCCATCACAACTAGACGTAGGCTTTTACCTTCATCGTAAGGGGCCGAACTAGTATAAAACTCTCGTGTCCCTTGTCCGGTTTAACCCCTTTAAGCTAACCCGTTGCGATGGCTCCACGACTAAGTCCTTTCGCTAGGACATCTGCAGTGACAATTCAACGACAACCTGCACCCGAGCCTCGTGCCTTAAGTTCTGAAGTAGGCGCTTGCACTCGTTTTCGACAACCATAGAAGCGGCCTCCTGCTCTCCCTCTGAAACCCTGTAGAAGGTCTGCAATCAAATAAGGCAACACTGATTAGTAAAATCACTAGGTAGTGTTGATTTTTAATTCCCTAAAGGAGAAATTACCCAAAACCGACGGAACACAATGTCGGCCACCGTTTCGCACAAGACACCATCGACCCTCTCCTCCGGTGGGGCCTGGGCAACCGAGTACAGCTCCCAGGTCAGTGCTAGCTATGGAACCTAACCCTCACCGGGCAACGTGACCCACCCAGGGAAGTGCTGCCGGCAAAGCACACCAAGGACCTGGTTGGGCCTACGGGAACCAGGGGGCGTACCCAGCCCCTGCAGTATGACAAGGCCAACGCATTAGATATTAATTTGAAGGAACATGAAGGCAAAAGGTTAAAAAATAGTAAATGCACTTACTTCAACCCTTTAGGCGCAATCAACCACCTCTGGTCGGGGGTCGTCGGCACGGGCGGGAGCTTTGTACAGCCACACTTGTAGACCTTCTTGCCCTTCTCAACCAGCTCGTCGTCGCTATAGCTATCATCTGAAAAGGTGTCCTCACTACCATCCTCTGGGCCACTAGCCTCCGGAATCTCGTGGGCCGAAGATTCCGTGACCGGAGGCTTCTGGGCCGAAGACTCCATGACCGGAGTCTTCTGGGACGAAGACCCCGTGACCGCAGTCTTCTGGGACGAAGACCCCGTGACCGGAGTGTTCTGAGACAAAGACTCTGGGACCGGACTCACGTGGGGCGAAGGATCGGTGACGCGAGTCTGGTGGGGGGAAGGATCAGCGACCGGAGGCTCATGGCCCGGAGTCCGAGACGGGTCCACATCAGACGGAGCACTCCTGTGGTCGGGTGAATCAGCTGAGGGTGGCGGCGAGGAAGGCGTAACAGCCTTCCTACCTCTCCCGCTGCCACGTCCACCTGTAGCAGGCTTCTTCGTCCTCCCCCGACCTCTTCCAGCCGCAGAAGAAGTGCCCGCCGCAGTTGTCTACATACTGTCTACCAGCGCTCTCCGGAAGGGCAGGGGTGCAATAATGGAACCACCCCTCCCAGTAGCGCTCGCAGGAGGATCGGGGCGCTCTGGACCCTTGCCCACCATCCTGTCAACACCTGCAATGACAAAAAGTAAACGAAATTAGTACAACATAAAAAATTTGGATACCTGACATGAACATAATAATATGTAGATAATTTAAGTGTATCATAATCATGACCATAATAAAAATACACCCGATCAAGACAAATATATATGGGGTCGGGGTGTGGTGTCAGGGTGTCGGTGTGT
>NC_057796.1:64048529-64049129 GCF_018294505.1 Triticum aestivum
TCGGGGTCGGGGTGTGGTGTCGGGGGTCGGGGGTCGGTGTCGGGGTATCGTGCCGAGGTGTCGGGGTGTCGATCGGGTGTCGGGGGTCGGGGTCTCTTTTTTCCTTTTCTTCTCTTCTTCTTCTTCTTCTTCTTCTTCTTCTTCTTCTTCTCTTCTTCTTCTTCTCCTCCTCTCCTCTTTCTTCTTCTTCTTCTTCTTCTTCTTCTTCTCCTCTCCTCTTTCTTCTTCTTCTTATTCTTCTTCTTCTTTCTTCTCCTCCTCCTCCTCCTCCTCCTCCTCTTCTTCTTCTTCTTCTTCTTCCTCCCCCTTTCTACTTATTCTACTTTTCTTCTTCTTTTTTCATTAAACCTAAAACTAAACCTAAACAAAAAAACTAAACTAAATAACCTAAACTAATTAAACCTAAACTAAATAACCTAAACTAACTAAACTGAAAAACTTAAACTAAATAACCTAAACTAAACAGAAAAGAAAAACAGAAAACAATAGAAAAGAAAACAGGGGCAGGGGTTCACTGTGGGGGGCGGCAACGGGTCGTGGAGGGGCGACGACAGGGCGACGGCGAGGCAGGGTGGCGACGGGGCGGGGAGGGCCGGTGAC
>NC_057796.1:64049899-64062409 GCF_018294505.1 Triticum aestivum
AGAGAGGACAGAAAGAGAGAGAGAGAGAGAGAGAGAGAGAGAGAGGGAGGGGGCGGGGTGGGGAGCCGTTAGTTAGGTTATCTCTTTGCCGTCCGCCCCCCTTTGCCGTGCGCTTTTTTGCTCTTTGCAGTCCGCTAGTGGACGGCAAAGAGGGGGCCGTTAGGTTTCTTTCTGAACAACTTGTTAGTGGGGCCCACCTCCCTCTTTGCCCTCCGCCCGCTGACGGCAAAGAACTGGCTGATGGAAAAGACATTCTTTGCCATCAGCCAGTTCTTTTCCGTCCGTTTCTTGCAAGCTGACGGCAAAGACCTTCTTTGCCGTCCCCTAGCTGACGGCAAAGAAGTGGCAGACGGCAAAGAAGTGGATTCTAGTAGTGAGATTGGTACCTGTGGGTTGCTGGTAGTGTTGATTACTCTTGTAGTTGATGCTAGTTGGTTTATTTGGTGGAAGATCATATGTTCAGATCCTTTATGCATATTAATACCCCTCTGATTATGAACATGAATATGATTTGTGAGTAGTTACGTTTGTTCCTGAGGACATGGGAGAAGTCTTGCTATAAGTAGTCATGTGAATTTGGTATTCGTTCGATATTTTGATGAGATCTATGTTGTCTTTCCTCTAGTAGTGTTATGTGAATGTCGACTACATAACACTTCAGCATTGTTTGGGCCTATAGGAAGGCATTGGGAAGTAATAAGTAGATGATGGGTTGCTACAGTGACATAAGCTTAAACCCTAGTTTATGAGTTGTTGCTTCGTAAGGGGCTGATTTGGATCCATATGTTTCATGCTATGGTTAGGTTTACCTTAATACTTCTCTTGTGGTTGCGGATGCTTGCAATAGGGGTTAATCATAAGTGGGATGCTTGTCAAAGAAAGGGCAGCACCCAAGCACCGGTCCACCCACATACCAAATTATCAAAGTAACGAACGCGAATCATATGAGTGTGATGAAAACTAGCTTGACGATAATTCCCATGTGTCCTCGGGAGTGCTTTTCTCTATATAAGAGTTTGTCCAGGCTTGTCCTTTTCTACAAAAAGGATTGGGCCATCTTGCTGCACCTTATTTACTTTCATTACTTGTTACCCATTACAAATTACCTTATCACAAAACTATCTGTCACGGATAATTTCAGTGCTTGCAGAGAATACCTTACTGAAAACCGCTTATCATTTCCTTCTGCTCCTCGTTGGGTTCGACACTCTTACTTATCTAAAGGACTACGATAGATCCTCTATACAAGTGGGTCATCGGGATACACCTCCAAAAATGTTTTTATCTCTAATTTTTCGCTTTGATCTCTGGCACCTCTACAAATCCCTACTTCCCTCTGCGAAGGTTCTTTCTTTTACTTTATGCAATTTTTATTTTTAATTTGAGTCTCCATCTTCTCTGATAAAAAGCACCAACTAGGAGGCAATATGATCGTGCTTAAGTATTGGGTGTAGTTAATATTCGAGTGTGTTTCATGAATGGATCAATGTTTGAGCATGATGGGCTAGGCATAACTTATTTTAGCATTGATATTTTGAAACACATGGTTGCTTGTTGATATGCTTGAGTATCTAAATTATTATGTTAAAACTAGACTATTGCTTTGAATCACATAAAATTCCAAATTTCCATGCTATAAAGAGAAGTATATGATATGACTTGATGAACAACACTCCACATCAAAAATTCTGTTTTTATCACTTACCTACTCGAGGACGAGTAGAAGTTAAGCTTGGGGCTGCTGATACGTCTCCAACGTACCTATAATTTTTGATTGTTCCATGTTGTTTTATTATCAATCTTGGATGTTTTATAATCATTTTATAGTCATTTTATATCATTTTTGGTACTAACCTATTGACATAGTGCCAAGTGCCAGTTGCTGTTTTTTCGATGTTTTTTACACCGCAGGAAATCAATGTCAAATGGAGTCCAAATGCCACGGAACTCCACGATGATTTTTTATGGGCCAGAAGGAAGGCAATGGGCCCTGGTTGCACCTGGGGGGTGCCCCGAGGGGGGCACAACCCACCAGGGCGCGCCAGGAGGCCCAGGCGCGCCCTCGTGGGTTGTGCCCACCTCGGGTGCCCCCTGGACCGCCTCTTTGCTCTATAAATACCCCAAAAATACCAGAACCCTAGAAGCATCGACGAAATATTCATCCAGCCGCCGCAGAGTCCAAAACCACCAGATCCAATCTAGACACCATCTCGGATGAGGTTCACCACCTCCATTGGTGCCTCTCCGATGATGCGTGAGTACTTCTTTGTAGACCTTCGGGTCTGTAGTTAGTAGCTTAATGGCTTCCTCTCTCTTGCTGAATTCTCAATACAATGGTCTCTTGGAGATCCATATGATGTAACTCTTTTGTGTTGTGTTTGTTGGGATCTGATGTACTTCGAGTTTATGATCAGTTATATCTTTTTATATCCATGAAAGTTATTTGAGTTTCTTTGTTCTTTTATATGCATGATCTCTTATAGCCTCGTATTTCTTCTCCAATATTTGGGTTTTGCTTGGCCAACTTGATCTATTTATCTTGCAACGGGAAGAGGTGCCCGGTAGTGGGTTCGATCTTACGGTGCTCGATCCCAGTGATAGAAAGGGAACCGACACGTATGTATCGTTCCTACTAAGGATAAAAAGATGAGATATATATCTACCGCCATATAGATAAACGGATCTTGTCTACATCATGTCATCGTTCTTATTGCATTACTCGGTTTTTCCATGAACTTAATACACTAGATGCATGCTGGATAGCGGTCGATGTGTCGAGTAATAGTAGTAGATGCAGGCAGGAGTCGGTCTACTAATCTTGGACGTGATGCCTATGTAATGATCATTGCCTAGATATCGTCATAATTATTCGAAGTTCTATCAATTGCCCAACAGTAATTTGTTTACCCACCGTTTACTATTTTTCTCGAGAGAAGTCACTAGTGAAACCTACGGCCCCCGGGTCTTATTTCTCTTATATTTGATTGCGATCTACTTTTCCTTTGCATTTTTATTCAGATCTATTAAACCAAAAATACAAAAATACTTTGTTGCGCTTTATTTTATTTGTGATCTATTATTTCAATCTATTACATTTTTCTCCTATCTCCGTGCCAATTTGGGGCGCCGTACCCCGAAAGGGATTGACAACCCCTTTAACACGTCGGGTTGCGAGTGGTTGTTATTTGTGTGGAGGGGCTGTTTACGGTGTGTTTGCTTTGTTCTCCTACTGGTTCGATAACCTTGGTTTCATATCTCAGGGAAATACCTACCGCCGCTGTGCTGCATCATCCCTTCCTCTTTGGGGAAATACCGACGTAGCTTCAAGCGACATCAACGGGCTACTGTTCATCCACCGTCTACTGCCTCGCTCCAGCCTCCACGGGCTACTGTTCAATCACCGTCGACCTCGTCCAGCCTCCACCTGCAACTGTTCATCCACGGTGTCTCCCTCCTGCCTCCACCAGCTACTGTTCATTCACAGGCTCCTGTTCATCCAGCCTCCACCGCTCCTCCACCGGCTACTGTTCAACCAGCCCTCTCCACGGGTCCTGTTCAACCACCCCTCCATGGGCTACTGTTCATCCAGCGCTCCACCGGCTACTGTTCAACCAGCCCTCCATGGGGTCCTGTTCATTTAGCCCTCCACGGGGTCCTGTTCATCCACCGCCAACCGGCTCGATCGGGGTCCTGTTCATCCAGCGGCAATGGCCTCGACTACCACGGGGTCCTGTTCATCCAAGCCCCACCGGGAACTGTTCATTCAACCCCCAACAACAATCACTGTTCATCAAGAGGCAGCAGGTTTGATCGGCTTCAGTTAGCAGCAGTAGAAAAGGAATCGCTCGATCGGGTTCAGTTAACAGCCAGATCGATCGATCGCTCGGATTCAGTAACGCGTAGCTAGCAGTGCAATCGCTCGGGTTCAGTAGGCGAACGCTTCATTCGGGTTCAGTTAGATCCCAATGCCTCGCACACACGCGCGTACATGTACGAGAGAAACGCGCATCGCTCGGCCCCGACCACCCACCGTAACCGGGAACTCCCCGATATTTTCCTCGCCCTCGCTTCTACCACGGTTTTTTCCGTCGTGGACGGCCCGAAGAATGTCACGCAGCTGCGTCTCCGGCCCACCCAGGACGAAAAGCCCATTTTCTGTCATGACTTTTTGTCATAGAAGTAGGATCCCACCTCATCTATGGTGATATTGGGTTTTGTCGCAATTATCGTCATAGAAGTGTCGTAAGCATGACCGAATTTTTTTTCATTCGGCCCAAAATGTCACAGATGTGTCTTTTTTTGTAGTGCATCATAGAACGCACCATATCTAATAACGTACGGTTACGATGTTCGGACACACCATTACGTTGTGGTGTTCCACGTGTCGTGAGTTGTGAAACAATTCCACATTGTCTTAAATGAAGGCCAAACTCGTAACTCAAATATTCACCTCCGTGATCAGATCGTAGAAACTTTATTTTCTTGTTACGATGATTCTCCATTTCACTCTGATATTCTTTGAACTTTTCTAATGTTTCAGACTTGTGTTTCATCAAGTAGATATACACATACCTACTCAAATCATTTGTGAAGGTTAGGAAATAATGATAGCCGCCGCATGCTTCAACACTCATTGAACTCCATACATCGGTATGTTTTATTTCGAGTAAGTCATTAGCTCACTCTGTTGTTCCAGAGAACGGAGTTTTAGTCCTCTTACCCATGAGGCATGGTTCGCAAGTATAAAATGATTCATAATCAAGTGATTCCAAAAGTCCATCCGCATGGAGTTTCTTCATGCGCTTTACACCAATATGACCTAAACGGTAGTGCCACAAGTATGTTGCACTATCATTATCAACTTTGCATCTTTTGGCATCAATATTATGAATATGTGTATCACTACGATCGAGATTCCACAAGAATAGACCATTCACTAATGGTGCATGACCATAAAAGATGTTACTCATATAAATAGAATAACCATTATTCTCTGAATTAAAATGAATAACCGTCTCGCAGTAAACAAGATCTAGATATAATGTTCATGCTCAACGCTGGCACCAAATAACAATTATTGAGGTCTAAAACTAATCCCGAAGGTAGATGTAGAGGTAGCGTGCCAACGGCGATCACATCAACCTTGGAACCATTCCTGAAGCGCATCGTCACCTTGTCCTTGGCCAACCTTCGTTTATTCCGCAGCTCCTGTTTCGAGCACAAATATGAGCAACCGAACCAGTATCAAATACCCATGCACTAATAAGAGCACTAGTAAGGATTGCATCAATAACATGTATATCAAATATACCTTTGTTCACTTTGCTATCCTTCTTATATGCCAAGTACTTGGGGTAGTTCCGCTTATAGTGACCATTTCCCTTGCAGTTGAAGCACTCAGTTTCCGGCTTGGGTCCAGCTTTCGGCTTCTTCATGGGAGCGGTAACTTGCTTGCCGGTCTTCTTGAAGTTCCCTTTCTTTCGCTTGCCCTTTTTCTTGAAACTAGTGGTCTTCTTAACCATCAACACTTGATGCTATTTCTTGATTTCTTCCTCCGCCGATTCAGCATTGCGAAGAGATCGGGAATCGTTTTCGTCATCCCTTGCATGTTATAGTTCATCATGAAGCCTTTATAGCTTGGTGGCAGTGACTGAAGAACTCTATCAATAACACTCTCAACTGGAAGACCAATTCCCAGTTAAGTCAAGTGGTTGTGGTACGCAGACATTTTGAGTACGTGTTCACTCACAGAGTTGTTCTCCTTGATACGTCTCCAACGTATCTATAATTTTTTATTGTTCCATGCTGTTATATTATCATTCTTGCATGTTTTACAATCATTTCATAGAAACTTTATATCATTTTTTGGGACTAACCTATTGACATAGTGCCCAGTGCCATTTGCATTTTTTTACTTCGCAGAAAATCAATACCAAATGGAGTCCAAATGCAACGAAACTTTTTGGAGATTTTTTCTGGACCAGAAGACACAAGCTGGGCCAAAGAAGTACCAGAGGGGGCTCCGAGGGGAGCACAACCCAACTGGGCGCGCCTGGGGGCCTAGGCGCAACCTGGTGGGTCGTGCCCACCTCAGTCGCCTCCCGCACCGCCTCTTTGCTCTATAAATACCCCGAAAATCCAAAAACCCTAGGGGATTCAACGAAACACAATTCCAGCCGCCGTAAGTTCCAGAACCACCAGATCCAATCTAGACACCATCACGGAGGGGTTCATCATCCTCATTGGTGCCTCTCAGATGATGCGTGAGTAGTTCATTGTAGACCTTCGGATCCATACGCAGTAGCTAGATGGATTCTTTCTCTCTTTTTGATTCTCAATACAATGGTCTCTTGCAGATCTATTTGATATAACTCTTTTTGCGGTGTGTTTGTTGGGATCCAATGAACTTTGAGTTTATGATTAGATCTATTTTATCCATGAAAGTTATTTGAGTTTTGATCTCTTATATGCATGATTACTTATAGCCTCGTATTTCTTCTTTGAATCTTTGGTTTAGTTAGGACGACTAGATCGATTTTTCTTGCCATGGGAAGAGATGCTTTGTGATGGGCTCGACCGTGCGGTGTTCTTTCCCAGTGATAGAAGGGGCAGCAAGACACGTATTGATCGTTCCTATTAAGGATAACAAGATGGGGTCTATTCCTACATGAATAGATCTTGTCTACATCATGTCATCGTTCTTATTGTATTACTCCGTTTCTCCATGAACTTAATACACTAGATGCATGCTGGATAGCGGTCGATGTGTGGAGTAATAGTAGTAGATACAGGCGGGAGTCGGTCTACTAAACTTGGACGTGATGCCTATATAATGATCATTGCCTGGATATCGTCATAATTATTTGAGGTTCTATCAATTTCCCAACGGTAATTTTTTTACCCACCGTATGCTATTTTCTCGAGAGAAGCCACTAGTGAAATCTACGGCCCCCGGGACTATTCTTTATCATATTTGCTTCAAGATCTATTTTTATTTGCTTTTGGTTTCATATCTATTATTCTAAAAACCCAAAAATACCTTGCTGGACTTTTTCTTTATTTATTTTATTTTGTTTTATTGCGAGATCTATTTATCCAAAATCATACAAATCAATCTATCTTTTACCCGAGAGGGATTGACAACCCCTCTTTCGCGTCGGGTTGCAAGTATTTATTCTTTGTGTGCAGGTACGATTTACATAGTGTTGCTTGGCTCTGCTACTGGTTCGATAACCTTGGTTTCATAACTGGGGGAAATACCTACCGTAGTTGTGCTGCATCATCCCTTCCTCTCCGGGGAAATACTGACGCGGACAGGGGCCATCATGAAAGGATTTCTGGCGCCATTTGCTGGGGAGACATCATCAACATCTATCAGGTTCCTAATCACAAATCTCATCTCCTTGAAATTTACATTATTTGACATTTTCCTCTTGTTTTCAGCTCCCCCACTTGACAAAAATTTGTCATTTTATCCGCCCTCTTTTTCGTTTGCCGTTTTATCGTCAGATATGTTTTTGTGTGCGATCTTGCTTGCTTTATCGTTATGGCTAGTTCTTCCTCTATTGCTTGTGCCCCCAAGAATGAGGTTCTTCATTTTAAACAAAGGGGAGGGGAGAATCTAAAAGATGCTTGGTATAGAATTTGCAGTGCTCATAATAGATCTATTCGTAAGCAATCCACCATTGTCCTTCTTCGGAGTTCATATGTGGGCATTACTACTTCGTATAGATTCATCCTTGATACGATTACATGTACGAATTTCTTGATGTGTCCATCTTTGGATGCCTTTAATGCTATCGGAAATCTAGTGGGTTCACCACCCATAATTGTTAATGACACAGATTTGACTCTCGAACATGTTATGCAAAGATTAGATGCTATTGAAAAGAAGATGATTTCTGAGGAACAAATTGAAAATTTGGATAAAATAATGCATAATCTTGCAAATAAAGTTGGGTCAAAAGCGGGAGAGGTTTTTAAACTTCTAAAAGAAGAGGAAATTGGAATCAATGAAAGAATCGAAGAGAGCCCCTCTCGGATTGATAAGTTGGAAGAAATATTTAGTAACTTGACCTCCGCTTTTTCTTCTGTTAAAACTACTGAAAAAACCCCCGTAAAAATATGCAAGTTTACTCAAGCCACCAAGAACAAGGGTGTCTCGATTAGTATTTATCCCCATTTTGTTGAAGTAATAAGGGAGATCTTAAAATGATTAGTATTTATCCCGATTTTGTTCAAGTAATAAAAGATCCTACTTGCAAGAATGAATTTTTCAATCCCTTTCCTAGGAGTATTATTATTGAAAATTTATATGCTAAGTCCTCAAGGAATTTTGGTTGCATGATCAAGGAATTGGAAACCAAAGATGACAATACTTAGATCTATGCATTGTGCCTAGCTAGGGGCATAAAACGATAGCGCTTGTTGGGAGGCAACCCAACGAATAAATTTTATTTTTTTCCTTTTTCTTTCTATTCTTGAGTGTTTGCACAATTATGCTACTGTTATAACTGTTTTTTTATGTTTTATTTAGTTTTTGTGCCAAGTAAAGCCTTTGGGATCATGTTGGGTGATAGTTGATTTGATTTTGTTGAAAAACAAAAACTTTTGCGCCCAGTAAAATAATTTTCAATATTCACAGAAGAGCGATAATATCCTGATTTTTGTACACAAGATTGATATACAAATTGCCTACGTTTTCCTAATTTTTCAGAATTTTTAGAGTTACAGAAGTATTCGAAGTTTTCAGATTGCTACAGACTGTTTTGTTTTTGGCAGATTCCGTTTTCTTTGCATTGTGTGCTTATGTTGATGAATCTATGTTTGTATCGGGGGTATAAACCATAGCAAAGTTGGAATACAGTAGATATAATGCAAAAATAAAATATGAATGGGTTTGCAATAGTACTTAGAGTGGTGATTTGCTTGGTTATACTAACGGATCTCATGAAGGTTTTGTTGAGTTTTGTGTGATTGAAGTTTTCATGTTTTGGGTGAGATCATGATGGATGAAGGAATAAGGAGTAAGAAGAGCCTAAGTTTGGGGATGCCCCATGGCACCCCAAGTTATTATCCAAAGAGGAACAAACAACTAAGGTTGGGGATGCCCCGATTGGCATCCCCCCTTTCTTCTAACGACCATCGGTATTTTACTTGGAGCTATATTTTTATTTGTCACATATCATGAGTTTTGCTTGGAGCGTCTTGTATTATATGACTCTTTGCTTGTTTTTATTTTTAGTTTGTGTCATCTATCCTTTCTGGACACACCTATTTGAGAGAGCCAAAATTATGCTATGATTTGTTAGAATTTCTCAATATGCTTCACTTAAAATTTTTGAGCTATAGAATTGCTCTAGTGCTTCACTTCTATCTTTTTGAGCATGGTGTGCTTTAATATTTTCAAGAAATTCTCTCATGCTTCACTTATATTTATTTGAGAGTTAGTAAATTTTTGAAGAAATTCTCTCATGCTTCACTTATATTATTTTGAAAGAAGGAAATTTTTTATGCTCATGTTCTTCACTTAGATTTGTTTGAGCTTATCAAAAGAAACATATGAAATTGGTTCCAAAGTGATAGATATTCAAGAGGGGTATAATAAAAACTTTCATGAAGACCATTGGAAAAAATTAACTTGATTCTTTGTAATAGTTTTGAGATATGATGATAGTGATATGTGAGTCATGTTGGTGAGTAATTATGCTTTAGTAAGAATATTGGTGTTTAAGGTTTGTGATTCCCTATGCAAGCAAGAAAGTCAATAGTTATGCAATGAAATTCCGTCCTACTTGTGGTGCATTATTCGGTGTTGGTTATTCTTAATGCTCGCTTATGTGATTTGTCATTTCTTGGTTGGTTGCTTCTCAATCTTTTGCTAGCCTCCACTTGTAATAAGTAGAAATACTACTTGTGCATCCGAAATCCTTTAAACCAGTTTTGCCACATGAGTCCACCATACCTACGTATATGAGGTATTTCTGTGCTGTTCTAAGGAAATTTGTATGTGCCATCTCTAATTTTCAAAATAAAATTCCTTTTTGTGTGCTCGTACCGCTCATGAAGCGGCAGGGGGTGGCCAATATTTTCCATGCTAGATGTGTTATTCTCAAGATGAGTGTTTATTCACTTGTCATTGCACGAGAGTGTGGCAAAGGTATTAGGGATGCCGAGTCCTGAAATGGAAAAAGAAATTTACTTTATGTTGTCAAATAATAAATTCCTTGGAAAGTGTTGGTATGGAAGGCACCCGTGGATACGGCTAGCCATGGAAAGTGAAAGAATGGTGGAAAAGGAATAAATTTTATTTTCTGTTCCGAAACCGCTTATGATATATCTAGCATGGAAAGTGTTGGCAATTACTCGGTTGTCTTTGTTGACGAGAAAAGTATGCCACCCAAATTTTTTACCTCTCAATTTTTTCGCTTTGAGCTCTGGCACCTCTACAAATCCCTACTTCCCTCTGCGAAGGGCCTTTCTATTTACTTTATGCAATTTTTATTTTTTTTATTTTGATTCTCCATCTTCTCTTATAAAGCACCAACTAAGGGGCACTATAAACATACTTGAGCACTGGATGTAGCTAATATGCGAGTGTGTTTCATGAATGGATGAATGATTGAGCATGATGAGCATGATGAATGATATTTTGAAAGACATGGTTGGTTGTTGATATGCTAGAGTATTGAAATTTTCATGTCAAAACTAGATTATTTCTTTGAATCATATAAAAGTCCATATGTCCATGCTACAAAAGAAAAGAATATGTGATGAACATGTTAGGCAGCATTCCACATCAAAAATTTTGTTTTTATCATTTACCTACTCGAGGACGAGCATGAATTAAGTTTGGGGATGTTGATACGTCTCCAACGTATCTACAATTTTTTATTGTTCCATGCTGTTATATTATCATTCTTGGATATTTTACAATCATTTTATAGCAACTTTATATCATTTTTGGGACTAACCTATTGACATAGTGCCCAGTGCCAGTTGCAGTTTTTTTGCTTGTTTTTTACTTTGCAGAAAATCAATACCAAACGGAGCTAGTCCAAACGCAGCGAAACTTTTTGGATATTTTTTCTGGACCAAAAGACACAAGTTGGGCCAAAGAAGTACAAGAGGGGGGCTACGAGGGGAGCACAAGCCACCTGGGCGCGCCTGGGCCCAGGTGCGCCCTGGTGAGTTGTGCCCACCTCGGACGCCTCCCGCACCGCCTCTTTGCTCTATAAATACCCTGAAAATCCAAATACCCTAGGGGAGTCGACGAAACACAATTCCAGTCGTCGCAAGTTCTAGAACCACCAAATCCAATCTAGACACTGCTACTTCTTGAGCTTGCATTGCTTTTTCCCTTGAATAGGAAAGGGTGATGCAGCAAAGTAGAGATAAGTATTTCCCTCAGTTTGAGAACCAAGGTATCAAACCAGTAGGAGGTAAACGCAAGTCTCCAATCTGTGCACCTACACAAATAATCAAAAACTTGCACCCAACGTGATAAAGGGGTTGCCAATCCCTTCACGGTCACTTGCAAGGATGAGATCTGATAAAGATAGATATAAAAGATTACTAAAACGTAAAACAAAGTAAAAGTAAATACATTCCAGCAAGAAATTTTTGGGTTTTTGGTTTTATAGATCTTAAAATATATGATGGTAAATAGACACGGGGGCCATACGTTTCACTAGAGGCTTCTCTCTTGAAAGAAAACATACGGTGGGTGAACAAATTACTGTCGAGCAATTGATAGAAAAGTGCAAAGTTATGACGATATCCTAGGCAATGATTATGAATATAGGCATCATGTCCGTATCAAGTAGACCGACTCCTGCCTGCATCTACTACTATTACTCCACACATCGACAGCTATCCAGCATGCATCTAGAGTATTAAGTTCATAAGAACAGAATAACGCCTTAAGTAAGATGACATGATGTAGACACTACTGGAAACAGAGAATTTGCCATCTGTCAGCTCTTTGCTGTCTGCTAGCGGACGACAAAGGAGGCCTTTGCCGTCTGCTTATAAAAAATGAACGACAGAGAACTGGCTGATGGCAAAGATCCTATTTTCCATCAGTCAATTCTATGCCGTCTTTTGGTGGATGGCAAAGAAGCTTTGTCGTTCCCTAGCAGACGGCAAAGTGGTGGGTGGGGTCCAGTGGAGGCCTAAACCCTAACGGCCCACCAGCCCCACCTCTTTGCCGTCTGCCAGTAGACGACAAAAAATTGAGTATGTAACGGCCATAGCCGCGCCTCCTCTGTCTCTGTTCTCCCTCTCCGTAACCCCTCGACCCGAGCCCAACCGCCGCTGGCCACCGCGCCCCTGACACCCACCGCGCCCCCGACTGCACCGCGCCGCCTCGCACCCCGCAGCTGCCCCCAACCACACCCTGCCCCCTGCCCCCGACCACACGCCGCCCCGGCCCGCCGCACGCTGCCACCGCCGTTCCTGCACACCGCCCCGCCCGCCGCTCCGCCCCTCCCCCCCGATGCCCCGCCGGGC
>NC_057796.1:64063428-64063691 GCF_018294505.1 Triticum aestivum
AAGAAGAAGAAGAAGAAGAAGAAGAAGAAGAAGAAGAAGAAGAAGAAGAAGAAGAAGAAGAAGAAGAAGAAGAAGAAGAAGAAGAAGAAGAAGAAGAAGAAGAAGAAGAAGAAGAAGAAGAAGAAGAAGAAGAAGAAGAAGAAGAAGAAGAAGAAGAAGAAGAAGAAGGAGAAGAAGGAGAAGGAGAAAGAGAAGGAGAAGGAGAAAGAGAAGGAGAAGGAGAAGGAGAAGGAGAAGGAGAAGGAGAAGGAGAAGGAGAAGGA